>NC_079148.1:138243760-138265363 GCF_945859685.1 Eupeodes corollae | reverse complement strand
TAACACAGCCAAAAATTGTCAAAAACTCTAAGTTCGATAATTTTTCCAATTTTACTTAAAGAAATATCAAAGTTTATAACTTAAAATTCATATGTTTATTTTTTTAAAATACACAATTAAGTCTAACCTTTAGGACTTAAAGTACAGACTTCATTTTGATTACAATTTCAATTTACTTGGATTTAAAAAGTTACGGTTAATATCAGGCTCACATTGAAGAAATTGAATTAAGTTTAATATCGTGAAGAATAATTATGGTGATGGGGGACGCAACGACTTTAGGATATGTTACGTTTAGATTATATGTTATGTCTTACCAAAAACCAGAACTACAGGATTTAACACGGTCTTATGTACATATGGTATCTATGTATATAACCAACACAAAATTCTTGATCGGAGTAAAAATGTGAAAACATGAAAATTATTTCAAAATTTAGATTTCTATTTTTGCTGAATTTTGAAAACAGAATTCTGTGAGAAAGATTCAAACAGTTTATTAGAAATATTGTATTTGAAAATTTGTTTAAAAATCATAAGTTCACTAAATTGGATTGCCACGGTTAAGAAACGTGATTATTAGTTCGCAATATTCAATTTTACTTCAAATCGCGAAACATCAAAAACACGTTTCCAACATTTCTTTATAAACTATAGTAAGTAAGTTTACTTTTTTCCAGCTAAATAATATTACACTTAAAAAGAGATTTAGCAGAATTTTTATATAAAATGCGAGTATACAGAGCTTTGAAAAATATATGAAAAAACCTTGAACTTTGTAAAATAGAATAAAAGAAGCTAAAATTTAGAAATTTATGATTATTGCACAAACATATTGGAAAATACTGAATTATAAGCTAGAACTTCAAAATCTTGCAGATGCAAACATTTTAAAATTAAAAATATATTTATTTAAGCTTAGACTAACTTGAAAGTTATTGTATATTGTATGTTTGAAGAGAAATGTCTATTTGTACTGCTTTTTTCATCTACCATATATCTCAAAAGCCCACTAAGATATCGACTTAAATTTATTTCGCTTACAACAAAATAAAGTCTAGGTACACATGTTCAGTTTAAAGTACTTTAATATAGGAATTTATTGATTGTACTGGAATAAAGTTAACAGCAATTCACTTTCAATATTTTACGAACAGAAAATAATTTATCCTCCAGAATAAAATATGCAAGAAAACATAACGTGCTTCACATCTAGTTTTTAAGAAAAAAAGTAGACAATTTTTTATTAACACGATTCAAAGTTCTACTAAATTAATTTAACAGAAAACAGTTGAATATTCAATTTTTAATTCCATTATTTCTTCTAAAAGCAATTCGGCTTAGCAAAAATGTCATTTGCAAAATTTTCTGTCAGCTTAACTTTCAATTATCAACTCTAACCTCAAATGTGTAATCCTACTTAGGACATTGCTTGATACCAACCAAGAAATTAATGACAGATATTAATTAACCAATCCTATAACCGTCAAAAAAAACCTACGATTTTTTTCAATGATGAAAACCAATGCAATAACTGCCCCTTATTCACTACATCTATTCAATTTATTATTTTTGATTTTATTGTAACATATTTTTTAAATTTTGAGGTGGAACTTAGTCTGTTTTGCATGAAGATAATCTTAATAATAAAATTTTACGAAAAATTATTTCACATTCATAACGTTTTCAAAGTTCATTATAATACCATGGACTTCATACAAAAAATCTCCTCAAATTGGTCATAAATTGTGTGTTCAAATTCCTCTAATTTGACGTAAGACTGAAAAACATTTGGTTTCTAAATAGGCATTTATTGCAAATTTATGATCTCAGAATCTTTACATTTTTTATCTGTTTCTTAGATTAATTTTTTGCCTGAACGGGAAAAAATAAACCCTACTTCCAAACGGTTTTTTTCTTGTCCATCGCCCTATTTATTTAACTATGGTATGATAATTTTGATTAATTCAACAACTTTACAAAAACTTACTCCAAATCGAAAGATTTAAAAAAAATTGCAATTCCTAAATTAATCAAATTTAATGAAAAAAGTGCCAACAGTAAAAATTTCCAAATGAACCAAAATGCTGATTTAAAAAATGTTCGTTAGGTAAAATGGCATTCAAAATTCATTGCTTTAACTTTTAAAATGTAATTCATCAAAAATCAGACTATTAAAATGTTCATTATATTTTGTTATAATAATATCAGCAAAATGTTATAAGAAAACGTTCGTGCTGTGTTTTGCTTTCCTATTTATTTTCTACTTAAGCAACAAAAGGTTAATAACTATATAGCGTATTTTGTAGCAATTAAGGTACTTATACACTTTTATTAAGATTAAATATATAACCAAAAGTACTCTGGTTTCCATGACTAACAATCATTAAAGCCTCCTTTTAATATTGTTGCTAAAAAAAGGAAACATTCCATCCCATACAGACACACACTCGTCATTAAGGATTCTATTTTTACATGAACTTCACAACTTGTAACAACTAAATAAACTTAATACGTTATATTTGTATTATTGTTTAAAAACTTATATTTCAAATTTTGGGTTGAGCTACAAAACTATGAATACCTTTAAAAATTATAAAAGTATACTTTCCAGAAGAATTATTACGTTCATTTAAATTTCCACAACTATGTGTTTGCTAAATTTTTGTTCACCTTAATACAATTTATTTTTCTCTTATTTTGTGTTTTTGTTTGTCTGTGTGTGTAACATAATAATATGTGGTTGATTTAACACAACAATTTATAAGGATAATTAAAATAATGCTCACTCAGGGAGCTATATTGATGTAAATGGATAGACAAATATAAATGAGGAAAATAAATAAAATTATTGTCATGACTCTTGCTGTCGTTTTTAATTTAATTATATTAATTATACATAATTAGTTGCAAAAAACCAACCAATGTGTGCGTGTGTGAAAAACTAGGCTTTTCATTATTTCATTTGGTCAAAAATAGATAAAATTATTAAAATATTAGTTTCTATAAAATATTGTTTGTCAAAAATATTGAATTTTTATTAAATTAGAAAATAGTTGATCAAAATCGCACTCGAGTTGGTTTAGCATTTATAATTAACTTATCGTTATTGAAGTATAATATTTACATAGTTTGAAATTATTCATTAATTTATTTTTTAATAACAAATTAGATTGTAAAAAAAGTGTTTGTAATATCTGTTTGGATTTATCATAATTAGAAAGAAAGAGGGAAGGTTAGGAGCTGTCATAAAAACCCACAGAAATTTGTTGTGGGGGTTCATTCTTTTTTAAATAATGTAGTGGGATATCATTAAACCTAAAAGCCAGGTAGAGGTAAACCTTAAAATCCATAAAATTTGAAATGGAGAGTAAAATTATAAAACAAGAATTGTTAGCAACCAAAACGAAATTTATTGAATTTTATTTGAATACACTAGTTTGTTACACATGAGTTACTCCTACACCAACAGCTTTTTAGCCTTGATTTGCTTGAATATAACTCAGGTATAAAGCTTTAATTGAAAAACTATCATAAGGTGCATCATCTCTTTCTGAATTTTTGTGATTTTCAGTCTCAAATTGTTTGACTTTGATTTTTTTAAATGAACTTGACAACATTTTTACTTCGGAAACCACACAATTTTAGAAACTGATATTTATATTTTTAACATTTTGTTGTCAAATTAAAGGTCCCTAGTATACACATTTATTCTAACTTCATACAAAGTTGGTAAAAGCTTTAAAAAAGATCTGGTCATTTGTAAAAAATGAGCGCTACACTACGCCATCGTCAGTTCCTACGCTCGTTTCCAATGACACTCATTTTGTTAGCTCGATTGATACAGCCAATTTGCTTGCAGCACAGTTTGCTGTTAATTCGATGCTGCCAATAAGTGACATGACTCCTCCTGTACTTTAAAGCGTAAACTATTCCATGGAATGAATCTTCTTTCGAACTCGTACAGTTGCTAGAGTACTAAAAGATCTTGACATTCATAAATCCGCTGGGCCGGATAGTATCTCCACTAATTTTCTGAGGATGTGGGATGACTGCGTAAGTTTTTCCATCTGTCCTATTCTAATGGTCTCTTTTCGAGTGGCTGAAAAACTATCGTCCAATTGCACTAACGTCCCTTGTTTCCAAGAACATGGAAATGCTGATCAATTTGCAGCTTAGCTCTTGAAATATCTTGAAGAACGGAAGCTTCTTAATGACCGGCAGTATGGCTTTCGGTGCGATAGGTCCACTGGTGATCTTATTGTTAATTTCACCGAACATTGGAACAAATCTTTACATCGTTTTGGAGAAAATAAGATTATTGCACTTGATATTTCAAAGGCATTTGATAGAGTTTGGAATCAGGCTCTCTTATCGAAAATGCGTGGTTTTGGTATTGATGAATCTCTTCTTTGTTGGGTTAGAAATAATCTTTAGGACCGTTGAATTCAAGTGGTATTGGACTAGTTCAAATCTGATATCCACAAAATACACGGTGGTGTGCACAAGGGCTCCATTTTGTCTCGGACTCCCTTCCTTATATTTATACATAATCTTTTGTCTGAAACTTCTAATCCACCACATTGTTTCGCTGATGACAGTAACCTCTGCTTTTCATATTGGTTTAAGATGCTCATCTTTGTTTTTCAGATGTGGAATACCAACGGCAGCGTATGATAAGCTCATTAAATTCTGATCTTGACAGCATTGTCCAATGGGGAATCAAAAACGGTGTAGAATTTATGTTTCGAAAACTCAATGCTGTCTACTGTCACAAAAGCGTAACCCTCCCCCAATGCCACTATCCATGGGTCGTACTTGCATCGAGGAGAATGAACAACTATCAGTCCTAGGTATGTGCATCACAAACTACTTGTTGTGGAGTGATCACATATTTGACATCGCTAAAAATCCTGTAAAGGTTTTCTCCGACGATGCAAGAAGTTTTTACTCCTTCTAAACAGGCTTTAATTAACAAAGTTTTTATTGGTTCTAAACTCGAGTATAATTCTCATATTTGGGCTGGAGCCCCAATAACGTACTTAAGTCGTCTAGATATAATTAAAAAAAGAGCTCAAAAATGATAGAAGATCATTATTTGACATTTTCTTCTCTTGAACACCGCCGCAAGGTCTCATGCCTGTCATTGTTTAATCGTATATTTTTAATCAATTCAACCGCATTATATGTCTTGCTAGGAACTCCCATCAATTAACCATTGAGCCAATTTCGGACGTATTTTTAAGTACAGAGATTCTTTCTTTAGCCGCGCTACAAGAATGTGGAATGTTTTACCTGCATCAATATTTCCCACTCTTTACAATGTGCAGACATTCAAAACCAATGTATATCGGTTTCTCCTTTCTAATCCTATGCTCCTTTGCTAATTGCTTGCACTGTGTTTAATCATTATAAGGTATTTATTAACCCCTTTAGTGGGCGCACAATATAAAAAAAAATAGAAAAATCTATTTGCACTTTGAATATTTTTCGAAAAAATGAAATAACCTCTAAGAAGCATTACGTTTTTGACATATAGTACATATATTTTTTTTTGAAACATCGAATTAAAAGGTTTCTTATAAAACAAATTAAATAACCTAAAGTGCACTACAAAAATTGGTTAAATACTGTTTTGGACTCAACTATCTTGAGAAAAAAATAAAGATATTGACTCTTCAAAATTAGTTTCTGTTACACAATATACTGTTTTTTAAACTTCAATTATTGAATAAATACTTTTCGAGGCTCTGCCTCTTTCGATGGTCAATGATCATTATTTCAATTACAAAGCTTACTTACTTACTTACTTAAGGTGGTGCTACAGTCCGGGGCGGACCTGGGTCTCAACCAACAAGCGTCTCCAGCCAGCTCGGTCCCTAGCTAGCTGCCTCCAGTTTCGCACTCCAAGTTGGTTACAAAGCAAGTCTTATAATTTCAAGGGAAGCCTTAAAATTTTAATGCAAATCTGAATATTTCAAAAATAGGCCTGTTAGCATCAAAGGGGGTCTTGAAATCTCGCGGAAAGTCCTGAAATTTCAGGCCTTTAAATATCAAGAGATGTCCTAAAATTTCAGGGTGTGTCTCAAATTTTTAAGAAATGTCTGAAGATTTAGGTAGGGATTTTATACTGGGTTTTAAAATATTAAGGGATTTCTTTAAATATCAAGAAATTTCATAGTATGTCTCAAAATTTTAGGGAAGGCCTGGAGATTTATGCAGAAATCTTGAAATTTCTAGGTAGATCTTGAAATTTCAGTGCAAGTATGAAAATTACAAGGCAGCCCTGAAATGTCGGAGTATGGGTCAAAATTCCTAGAAAGTTCTGAAAATTTAAAGAAAGGTTTTAAAGGAGCTTTTAAAATATTTAATGAGTACTTAAAATATAAAGACGAAATCCAGACATTTCATAGCATTACTAAAAATTCGAAGGAAGGTCTGGTGATTTTAACAAAGTATTTGAAATTAAAAATGAGTTTCTTCAAATAGAAGCGAGGCCTGTAGATATCAGGGGAGATCTTAACAAATCTAGAGAGGTCTTGAAATTTCAGTGTAAGCATGAAAATTACATGGCAGGCCTGAAATGTTGGGATATGTTTTAAAATTTTTAGAAAGTTCTAAAAACTTAAAGAGAGATTTTAAGGGAGGTTTTAAAATGAGTACTTACTATATTAAGAGAAATCCAGATAATTCATAGCGTGTCTCAAAAGGTCTGGAGATTTAAACAGAGTACTTGAAATTAATAATGAGTTTAGGATATTTGAAGAAAGTCCTTAAGATATCACGGGAGATCTTGACAATTCTAGGGAGGTCTTGAAATTTCAGTGCAAGTATGAAAAAGTCAGAGTATGTCTTAAAATTTCCAGAAAGTTTAAAGCGAGATTTTAAGTGAGGTTTTGAAATATTAAATAAGAATATAAGATATTAAGAGAAACCCAGGAGTTTCATAACACGTCTCAAAATTTTAAGGAAAGTCTTGAGATTTAAAGGGATATTTTAAAATTTCTAGGGAAGTCTTGAAATTTCAGTGCAAGTATGAAAATTAGAATTCAGGCCTAAAATGTCAGAGTATGTTTTAAAATTTCCACAAAGTTCTGAACATTTAAAAAGAGATTTCAGAATATTAAATGCGTACTTAAAATATTCGGAAAAATGTAGATATTTCAAAGTATGTCTAAGAATTTTAATGAAGGTCTGGAGATTTAACCGAAGTGCTTGAAATTAAACATGAGTTCAGGATATTTAGAGAAATGCCTAAAGAGATATCAGTGGAGATCTTGACAATTCTAGAGATGTCTGGACAAAATGCAACAACGCCAAACGGCGATAACCTGCGTTATTTCAATATTTGTAAGTGTAATAAATAAAACACAACTGTCACATAAAATTGGTGCAAAACAGTTGTCACAAATATGTTCAAACCACAATTTTATATGAAAACTGATACGTCACCTATCATAAATATGCAGTCGTAAGACAATCCATTCAAAATCATAATTTCTTAGAAGTATTTTGCGTACCTTCCTTTTTTTGTGCATTCTTTTTGGTGCGAAATCGGTCCAAGCTTTTTTGACTTATAATCAAAGTTGTTAAGTAAAGTATACCTAATTTTTACTAATTCAACTAAATTTTCTAAGAGTTGCCAGCACCATTTATAAAAACAATTCTTCCAATAATTTTTTAGCTTAGTTATTTTAAATGTTTAATTATTTTCTTCTTCTTTTTTTTCATTTCACTTCAATCAAATATTAAAAATTAAGAAGAAATATTGAACTTATTTTTAAAAATTTTCTTAAAGGAATGTTCCGTATTCATTTTCGAAAAGAAAATCGCTGAAAAACTTCATAAACCTAAACGAAAAGAGACAATCACTGAAATTCTTCGATCTTCAGTTAAACAACTCGAACGGTTTCGACATCCAAAGGTAAATTTGTTTTTAAATACATTTTTGTTTTAATTTTGTTTATTACAACATTAATTTCATTTTGTTATTGTTTTTTTGTTTGTTTTTGTTTTTGTTTTGTGAAAATCAACAAAAGATCACATTTTAATAGTTCCATTTAGATTTTACAAATACTTCATACAGTGGAAGAATGCTCTGATACATTGGCATTTGCAACAGAACCAATTCTTGCCAGCCTTGCGAATATCCTTGCATATCAGGTAAGTGAGTACAACTAAACTTATCTATTTATTTCATTTTATATTACGTTAGTTTAAGGAGAAAAAAAAATAGTTTTACTTATTTTTGTTCGTCTTGGTACCTTAACACAAACTTTCCAAAAGAGTTAAGAAATTGAATACATTTTATACCTAGAATCACGCATTTCTTATTTTGGAGGATGTGTGTTATTTTTTGTTACCTTGGGCACTTGCAACGATTCGTTTTTAATGTGTTTTGAATTTGAATACGAACATATTTCAATCAGGAGTGTATTTTGGTAAATAAGAGCCCTAGACTGTACATTTTCGGTATCATTCTTTCTGAAAAATTATCCCAAAAGTTTTGCAATACGGTTGGTTTTTAAAAAAATAACGGTCCAAGAAGGGAACCATGAGGAACTTCTCGAAAAGCAAATTGTTAAAGGTTTTGATTTATAATAGAACATAGAATAACTAGATTTGAACAATATCCTTGCCATACTAGAAACTTAACTAAATTGATAAATCATCTTTTTAAGGTTATGTAAAAAGGCCCTTCAAAAGTAAGCTTAAATACGCTCCTGATCACAGCACTTAGAATGAAAAATATATACGAACATCATAAAAGATTATATCCCTGCCAGGCAAAAGGAGGATGAGCTTTCGGTTGGAATATTAAATTACCCTCGAGACGAACTCCCGTATGTAAAAGAGCACGTTACGGAAATTCACAGCTGTGCTATCGAACGTAATTCATATCCTTGGGATATTATGTACAGTACACATACCATACAACATGTAGTACTTTAGTATTTTTTGTGAGTCTTTATCGTTTCCAACCTCTGCATTTGGAGCTTAGAATCTTTACTTTTTTTTGGAGTTTCTGGAATAGTACGAAACGTACAAATATAAAATCAACATCATTCAACATTTTTGTTTGATGAGACAGTTTCTCTTCAATCACAGATGCATAAAAATATGCATGGAAAATATACTTACGAGTTTATTTATGTTTATAGGAAAATAAAAATCCTTTTGCATTCATAAAATACTGTATTTTTGCATCTATTTCTTTATTTCTTATTGCAATTTTAGGAAGCCGGAACTTATGGACCGGTAACTGGACCCCCAAGTACGGGTGCATCACAGCCTACAGTGCCAGTGGTTCAGAGACCAGCTCATGCCCGAGAGTATAATTTCTTGGATATTGAATTAAAATATGGAATATTACAGGTGAGTGTAAGGATACTGATATAAATTCTGAAGCAATTTTCAGGGAATCAATTCAAAAAGAGAAGCAATTTTGAGGGGATGCATGATGTGTGATGTGGGCCGATGATGACGGGCAGAGTGATATGGTTGGATGCAAAAACAGTTCGGCATTGAAAATTATAATTTAATTTTTTAATTGGATTTTTTTTTAAATTTTAAATTTTCTTGTCTTTAACTGAACTCGCATGAAATGTACGAGAATTATTTATGCTTTAAAATTTTATTTATAGACGTGGGATTTTAAATGCAATTATAAACTCTTTACTTTTTTTTATCGAATACATTTGTGAGTATTTAACGTTACATTACGATAGTTGAGTAAAAGATATAAATATGCGACGAATCGAATTAATGCTAAAAATGGATAATTCGTCATTATTAACTTTTTCCACTCTGATGAAAGTTTTTAATTTTTTGAATGACATTTTCAAAGTTCGTTGACATAAGCTTTAAAATTAGGAGGACTAACTTTTACAATTGCATAGATTATACACAAAATACAAATTTAAAGGTTAAAATAGACAAAAAAAATCGACGCTTTCTCAGAGTTCCAAATGTATTTAAAAATGTTTCATTATTATATAGAAATATTGCGTTCTTATGGATATTTTTGCTTGTAACTATTTTAATTCAATTCTGAAGTTCACATACAAATATGAACAATTTAAACCTATGAATCGAGTGGCCAAAGGAGATGGCTCATTTTTGGACTCACCTTACAAACTTCTCCATCTGGCTTGGTCCCTAGCTAGATGTCTCCAGTTTCGCGCTCCAATTGAGTGAGGTCTTTTCTCTCGAACCGATCCAATGTGCTATCATCCACTTTTTTCATAGTCCATGCTTCTGCATCGTATAGCAGGACGCTGATGATAAGGTTCTTATATAGCAGCACTTTGGTCCCTGAAGAGAGGACTTTACCACTTAATTGCTCTCTTAGTAGAAAGAAACAGCGGTTAGCAAGAGTTATTCTGCATTTGATCTCAGCGCTGGTGTTGTTTTTTGCATTTACAGCGGAGCCTAGGTAGACGAAGTCTTTGACTACCTCAAAGTTACGTCTGTCGATGGTGACGTTTAGACCAAGACGTCGTCGGTGTTGTATGTCCTTTCTTGAAGACAGCATGTACTTTGTTTTGCCCTCATTAACCGTTAAACCCATTTTTGCCGCCTCTGCCTCAATACTCACATAAGCCCCATTGACATCACACTGAGTTCTTCCGATTATGTCAATGTCATCAGCATATGCTAGTAATTGAACAGACTTTTGAAAGATAGTGCCTCTAGTGTTGACGTGTGCGCTCTGCACTATTCTTTCAAGCACGATGTTAAAAAAAATCACATGACAGCGCATCACCTTGTCTAAAACCTTTTTTGACATCGAAAGGTTCTGTTAAGTTCTTTCCAACCTTTATCGAGCAGAGCGAATTATTCATGGTCATCCTGCACAAACAGACGGGTTTGGCAGGGATGCCAAAACTGGACATGGCTCTATACAGCTCGACCCTGTAGATGTTGTCATATCCTGCCTTGAAATTGATGAAAAGCTGGTGAGTGTCGATTGGGTGTTCTTGGTTTTTTTCCAGGATCTGCCGTAATGTGAATATTTGATCGACTGTGGACATTTCTGGTCTAAGACCACACTGATAAGGACCTATCAGTTTGTTGACGATGGGCTTCAGATGTTCACATATTACGGCAGAGAAAATTTTATAGGCGATGATAAGAAGACTGATTCATCTATAGTTGGTGCAGTTTAGAATGTTTGCTTTTTTCAGGATCGGGCAAACAATACTAAGGTTCCATTCATCGGGCATGCTTTCTTCCGACCATATCTTACAGATAAATTGGGCATGCTGCTAACCAACTTTTCTCCAGCTGCTTTAAAGAGCTCGGCATTCAAGGCATCCGCTACAGTGGCTTTATTAGACTTCAGCTTAGATACTTTTTTCTTTACTTCGTCTTAGTCGGGAGGACGGGATTGTTGGCTTTCGTCGTCTATATTGAATGGATCATCTTGCCTGACAGCGGAATTAAGTTCGTCGTCGCCGTTATACAGTCTGTAAAAGTGGTCCTTCCATATCCTTAACATTGACTGCGGTTCCACTATTATGTTTCCACTTTCGTCTTTGCAACCTTCCGTTGTGAATTTTGTTTCACCTGATCATAAAATGTCACTAAATTCCTGCTTTTTAACCTCTCAACATCTTCGACCGCACGCTTCTCATGCCTAACTTTTTCCTTCTGAGAAGGCGGTGTTCCTCTCGCCTCTTCTGCTCATAGAGCTCATGAGCAGCTCTCGTCTGTTGTTTGGCTGCATTTGCGATCTCTGGCGATTGTAGCAGTTCGTTGTACCAGCATCTCCCTGTTTTGCCTTGGGTCTGGAAATCCGAAGTGCTATCTTGGCTACAACGAGATAGTGGTCCGAGTCGATGTTAGCTCCTCGGAAAGTTTAGACATCCATAATGCTGGAGGCGTGTCTGGCGTCGATCGCAATATGGTCAATCTGGTTGACGTAAGATTGTTCTGGAGTAACCCAAGTTCCTTTGTGGATGTTGAGGTGTGGAAAACGCCACCATGACGTTTCGCCCCGCAGCAAAATCTATGAGGATGAATCCGCTGTCGGAAGTATTGTCGTGCAGGCTGCTCTTCCCGACTATTCCACCAAAGATGTCTTCCCTTCCTAGCTTGGCATTAAAGTCGCCCAGGACTATTTTAATATCGTAGCTAGGACACTGCTCATATGTTTTGTCTAAGAGCTCGAAGAACATATCTTTGGTGTTGTCGTCTTTCTCTTCTGTGGGGGTGTGCGCGCATATCAGGCTAATGTTGCCGAATTTAGAGTTGATGCGTTTGGGCAATGACGAAGCCGCATCCAAATAAGTGGTGTTGGTTTTCGAGGTAGCAGTCACCGTAGTAAATATCGCAGTTTTTCATCCTCTTTTTGCACCGCCCATCCCATCGTATTTCCTGGATGGCGGTGATATCTGAGGTGCCTTAGTGGAAACACCTCTCCCTGTGATATTACTTTTTAAAATTTGCCAAAAAACACATATTATCGTTTTTGACGAAGTTTTTTTTTAATAACATTATTAATGTTTTTCAAAGTCAATAGTTTGTATCGTCAATATTCGAAAAATCTTGAATATAAGTCTTAAGGGAACTAAACTATTTATTCTAATACGGTTTTTAACAGAAAAGTGTTCAATGGTTTGAAAATAATTTGTTCGCAAGGTTATCACATCAAGTTTTCAAAATATGTTTTTCATTCAAACAATAGAAAAATAATGTTGATAACGTTCTTTTTTTGTAATTCGAGCAGATTTGTTAAAATCCAGATTCGGTTTTGAAATCAGCGCCAAAAATTATTTTCAAAACGTGTTTTTCATATTTCATCATAAATGAATCCTTTAAAAAATGTGTATTTTGTTTGTGAGACGGAAACAAAATTTTGGCCGGTGTAAATTTTAAAATCGATTCTTTAGGGTTTGAATATTTGAGCTTAAATTTGATTAAAAACTATCTGACAAATCTAAGTGAAAAATCACCAAAATATCTTTCAGACTGTTCCATCATATGGTCTGGGTCCAAGTTCCATGATCAAATGCTTCATCTTCTTTACATTTTGTAACTAATTTCAAAAACTGATACACAAATATATTTATTTAAGTCTCAAGTATTTTTATTTATTTATATTCACTATAAAAAAAATTGCAATAAAAAACAAACCGATAACATATATCATATCCTTAAAAAAAAATAATGCAATTTTAAAATCGTATTGCACCTTTCCTAAAGTGTCTCGAAGCTCACATTATCTTGTCGAAGGATTTTATTCATTTTCATTCTTGTCATGCACAATGCACATCATCCTTTAAAGATTATCTTATAGAATCCGATTAAATGAAAACAAAATGTTTTTGTATGCATTTAAAATGTATCTTATATTCTTATTTAAATTAAATCTCTAAAATAGTTTTATGCATAAGCTTTTGTGGTATTCTTATATATACTTTTTTTCTTCAAAGACGATTGTGACAATTGTAGTTGATTTTTATTTAAAATATAAAAATATCTTCCATAATAAAAAATACGTTTTTTCCGAAAAAAACTAGACACTTTTTAAAGGTAACCACACGTCACACGAATATTAATTATGGAAGGCACAAACAACATTTATCCATAATAAAAATGCCTCTTCCATCCATTTTATAGCAAATACATGGATGGCCTTTTCAACGAAAGGTTTTATCCTTTTTATATTACTTTTTTAAATACTTAAATCAGAAGAAAATAAGACAAATAATGGAGCAGATCTACAAGTTACAGTCTTTTTGATTTGAAAGTGTTTATAAATGTTTCATATTTTAAAGAAATATGCTGCATCCTAAACATAGCCGTTATGTGTGTTTTTAACACGTCTTTAAATAACTCGCTTTTTCTTTTTATCTGGAAGAGCTCTTTCAAAATATCAGTACATAAAAAAGGTCCTGAAAACGAAATAATGAACTACCGACTTGTTGCTAAACTCACTGTGATACCTCAACTGTTTGAGTCTATTGTATATAGCGTCCTTTCTTTTCACTCATCTGTGTTGACCAGCATGGTTTTGTTAAAAAGCGTTTAACTGTTACTAATCTGTTTCATTTTATGTCGGTTTGTTTAGACATTTTTGAAAAACGATAACAAGTAGATTGTGTCTTTACAGATTTCAGCAAGAGTCTGGACAAATTGTGCCATAATCAATTACTTTTAAAACTAGCACAGCAAGGTTTACGGACTATTTCATAAACTGGATGTCCTCATATTTGAAACAAAGACCATGTAGTGTTAACTTTCGTAATGAATATCCAAGTTAAATTGTTGTGAATGCTAGTATCCTACTGGGTAGCCCTCTTGGTCCTATTCTATTTGTCTTATTTATAAATGATTGTGTTTCGATGATACAAAATTCGTCTGTCTTATGATGACTTTAACATTTTCAAAGAAATTAACTTTACATCTGACTATGTTCGCTTGCAAGGAGACTTAATATTATTCATTAATAATCGTCTTGTTAACAAATTCAAAACCATTAATTTTACGCCCAAAAATATTTCAATCGTTTTTAATTACACGTTTGATTCTTATCCTTTAAGTAGAATATATGTATTTTACGACTTGGGTGTTGTCTAAGATTCTAAACTAACATTTAATGAGGATATTAACTTCATAGTCTTGTGACGCTGTACACGTCACGAGACTCGAAGCCGTTCAGACAAGAGTTTTGCGTTTCTGTCTACGATCCGTTCCGTGGTTTGATGATATTCATACAATGGCGGGTTCATAGGGGTCATGACCCAACCCCGGGGGAGAAAATTTAAATGTAGCACATATTCTAGTATCCGTGGCATGATGCTTAGTGCGATGGACTTTCATGCCAGAGGTTTTGGGTTCGATCCCTGCCTGTGCCATCTAAAGTTTTTTTCACGGGTACTGCCTTTGCGAGGAATTGACAAATTCTCCAAGAGTAACTCTTGTCAAGAAAAAGTGCTTCTCAAATTAACCGTTTGGATTCGGCATATAAACTGTAGGTGCCCCCATTCCTGACAACATTACTCGCACACAGGAATGGTTGAGAGTTGTAAGTCACTAGGCCCTGGTTCCCAACGGACGGACTGTTGCGCCACACAATTTATTTATTTTTCATATTCATCAGCTTTTGACCAATGGTCGATGGCTTATATGAGCCATAAAGCTATACAGTTAAGTTGAATATTAAAAGATTTCATCTAAAGATTCGTTCGTAATATAACGACATTTACCAAAAAGTGGTTTGATGTCAAAAAAACTAAAATTTTCGTTTTCACGAGATTTTAGAAAGACTTTAGTAATGCTTTAAATTACTTTCATAAAATGTATTTTTAAGAAAAAGAGCAAGTATTCAGGTTCTTAAAAAAACCTTGAATAAGAGATCGTCAATTTGATATTAGGTTGCCTTTATTTATTTATTATTCCCGAAATTACGTCATATTTTTTTAACGCACATACATAGTGAACATAGAGGTGATATTTTACTTGCGAACTTGAGGAAATATATGTCAAGTATTGCATTTGTAAAAATTTTGGATCTCGAGATTTTAACCAAACATGACATTACGATGGTAGAAAAGTCGAAAAACTGGCTCCTCCGATAATATCCATCATATTTTTTTCATTTTTTTTTAAATACGAAAAACAAAAATTGAAATTTCAAATTTTTCACAAATTAACCAATACATTTTCCTTAAAACTTTCTAAATTTGTTCCCTAATTTGGTTTCTTTATACTAAGTAACCTTCATAAAACGTTTATTTTGTTTTTTAGGTTTTCTCAAGAATGTTACTTTTTTTAAATATATTAATTTTTGTTTACAAATCACGATAATTCAGAAAGGCATCACCATGTGAGATTTAAATTTATAAGGTAAAATATAAACATTTTATATAGCTATAAAAATTAATAATAAAAAACAACGCTCTATTGATTTTCCAAAAAAAAAAATAAGTTGATCAAGGGTTTTTTGAAAAATAAAATTATATTTAATTTTTTAAGATAAACTTATTTTGCAGATACTTTTTTAAATCTCAAAATAAAATAAATATTTTTATACAGACTTTTTGGAAGGCATTAGCAAGTTCTAGCGACCAAGTCGTGCATTTTAGTTCTTTCAAAATTGATTTTCTGTTGAATACAAGCGCTTTTAATACCTTAAAAAATTAAATAAATTTACTTTTTGATGTGAATATGCTTTAGATGCTTTAGAACTGAGATTTGAGTACGAATAATATATAAATGTCCCAACACCAAAACAATAATGAAACTTTTGTTAAACTAATGGCAAAATAAAAAACAAAGTGAACGTTTCATACCTATTGATATAAAGGTTGCGAATCTCTTGAGATTTTTAGTGAAAAGAGATTCTGAAACGTGTAATTTGTTTTTATAAATTTTTTAGAGAAATGATGTATTTAAATGCTCCTATTTCCTTAAATTCAAGAACCAAACATTTTTTTTCTCTCTACAATTTTTAAGTTTTGTTGACTCACTTCTTCGAGATCTAAACATTATCTAGTATCTACGAGTAAGCAGATTCCTAGCGATACTAGTAATAGACTTCCGGAAATTGAATTTAAAAACTACTTTAAAAAAAAACCTTCATAGCAGATCCTCTTTCATTTCCTGGTTTTCTTGAATTTCTGTTGCGTTCTTCCTTTTAATAGAAATGGAAACAAGAAAAATATGTTATATTTTTGAAAAAAAAAATCTAAATTTCAAAACAATTGCTTACTTTCTGCGTGAAATGCAGCAAAAACCTGCTTAACTATTTTATTTTAGCTCTTCAATATGGCATATTCAAAAAACTATTGGAATATTGGAATGCTTTCATATGCATCATAAATTAAAAAGTCAGAGCATACCTTGCTGGACAACAGTTTTATAAAATACCATGGTCGTTTGAAAAGTCCGTGGAAAGTCAGACAGATGGCACTACTGGTGCATACACAATTACACACCAAGTTTTAGCCAGCTCGGTCTATTGGTTTGTGTTTGACATTCGTTTGAATTGTTAGTCAAAAAATGAACGAAAAAGAATTTTGTGTATTGATTAAACATTATTTTATGAAACGCAAAACTCCTCAGGCGACTAAACAGAAGCTTTATAAAGATTATGGTGACTGCGCACCTTCTAGTAGAACAGTTTACAAGTGGTTCCAAATTTTCGGAGTGGCCAAATGAGCTGAACGTTCTGGACGTCGGCTGAAAAGGTTATGGCGACTGTTTTTTTTGATTCGCAACGAATAATCTTCATCGACTATCTGGAAAAGGGCAAAACCATTACAGGTGAATATTATTCATTGCTATTCGACCGTTTGAAAACCGAGCTGAAAGAGAAACGTCTACGACTATCACACAAAAAAGTTCTTTTCCATCACGAAAACGCACCAGCTCATACCTCAGCAAAAATATGTGTTCCGAATGCCTTATTCACAGAGACTTTCTCTCATAAATATTCCTTCTTTGACAAATCATAGGAAGTAGGAAGTACTTGCAATTTATTTATTGTTAGAATAACAAATTGACAAATATCAGTTCTTGGTAGTTTAAACAATAGTTTTAGTCGTTCAAGTATAAGACTCCAGAAACTATTGAATACTAAGTTTAGTAGATCAAACTATGATGTACATAGACCCTTAAATTAATTAACTGAAATCTATAGTTAATTTTATTCTTGTATTAACTCACAAAGTAGTACCCGTGGTTAGTGCGTTGGACTGTCATGCAAGGGGTCTTGGGTTCAATCCCTGCCTGTGCCACCTTAATTTAAAAAAATTAATATGCGCGGGTACTGCCTCTTGCGAGGAATTGACAAATCCTTCAAGAGTAAATCTTGTCATGAAAAAAGTGCTTTCTCAAAAATTAGCCGTTCGGATTCGGCATATAAACTGTAGGTCCCCTCCATTCCTGACAACATTACTCGCACACAGGAATGGTTGAGAGTTGTAAGTCACTAGACCCTGGTTCACAACGGACTGTTGCGCCACCCAATAGTATAGTATTAACTCACAAAATGATAATATAAAAAATATAAAATGAAAATTAATGTTTTTCAAAAGCCTAGTTTAAGTTTAAAATTTATAGTATGTATTATATTTATAAGAACTACTTACGTTAGTATTTAACGAACGATAATATTAAATATTCAAATCCTACGCATATTTTGGGACACACTTTAAATAATGTTAAAGATGTTATCTTTCTTCTTGGGTTATTTTCAAAACCTTCAGCTATATTTAAGTCTCATCTATCACTTTATACAGGATAATCTTGGTAACAAAAGAAAAAAAACTCCCATCTTGATGATGGTCAATTTTGTATCAAAATTATTATAAACACGAACCAAACATTATTTTCCTTTAAATGTGACTTGAATTGGTATATTTCAGTTTTATTGTCGTTTCAGTAAATTTATTTTAAAGCAATTAATCGAAAACACATTAGGATACACAAATATCTACCTTTTCTACTCAAAATAAATATCAAATCCATTACGTGATTGAAATACAAAATTATTTAAAACTTAACATATACAATATATTTATCCAAGTATTTATATATTTTAACTTTATGTATTTATATCATATATTTGTGTATATGTTATTCATAAGAGGTTATGTAGAATTGTTTCCTTTTTTTTAAGTTGTTTTTTTTTTATTTTTAGTTTTAAAGGAAAATGTCAACTTATTTGTAACTAAAATATCTCATTTTTGTATTTTTAATTTTGTTTCTTTATTTTTTGTATTTTTAGTTAACAGAAGCTTTATCATACCTACACTATTCTGGTCACGTAGTACACCGGAATGTGTGTCCTTCGTCCATTTTGGTTACAAAAAAAGGAACTTGGAAACTAGCTGGACTCGAATTTATAGGTAAGTTTATTTGAAATGATGATGTTCTGGTGTCCTTTTTGGGGTTGTGCGTTGAATACTATAATTTTGGTTTAATATACGAGTGTCTATACATATTCATTGAAATACATGCACTGGTACTGAACATTGAACATAAAATCAATTAGAGGATGAATGAAAGTGAATCAATGAAAATTTTAATAATTCAAATTTAAAATATGTGATTTTTAGTGCTTTTTTATATTTCTATAATATATCTTTTCGGTTTATACGTTTTTGAGATTATTGAAAGAGATTCTAAATTTAATTTTCTTTTTACTTCGTTAAAGCAAGAAATATTACATGTCGCTTTTTAAATATTTATTAAGTTTTTATCAATTAAGACAATTTGTGTTGCCTTTTAATATCCCTCATTTACATCTTAAGGTGTAAGAAGACTCTAAATAAGTTTGTTCTTTTTTGATTAGGTAAAATCCTAAACTTTTTATGGAAATATTTTCAACATGTTCAAATTAATGGAACACATTTCATCAAACCATCAAAAAAAAATCTTGAAATAAAATGTAATTATTTTATATAAGAGTTAGGAAAAATAATAGAAATAATGATTTAAATACAAAAATGTAATTAAAAAAACAGAAATAATAATTAAGAAACAGTATTTTTCGAATATTATTTTCATTATTCACACTTAATTCATATTACATTTGCTTTCATAAAAATAAATATTATTTATTTAGTTCTATTATTGTTTATTAAAAACAAAATACAAATGATTTATTATAATTGGAAATCAGTTACCTTCAATGTTACTTTTAATTGATTTTCCCCATAGACTTCAGAAGTTTTTAATAACTTGTAATTAGAAACAGATGTTTTTTGTTAATTACGAGTAATTGTAATGACAAATGCAAGTAATTGTAGTGGAAAAAGGTCAATTACTAATGAGTTTTGACTTTTAGTCAAAATGAAAGTTAAAATTAATTATGAAAAGAAAACATTATTTCCCAACACTATTGTATTTCTAACATTTTAACTTCATGTGTTCCACGTTAAAAAACTACCCTCATGATATAAAAAAGCTAATACTAAAATAAAAAAAGTTTACTACACAGTGTGAGTTTTTTGCATATGAAATTCATATAACAGGTGCTTTCTTAGACTTATGGACTTTCAATCTGGCAATTCTTTTTTGAAAATTATTTTTTGACAGCTGTCAGTTGATAGATGTTAAGTTTGGTTCGCCATTTAAAATAAATGTTGGTTCGCCATTTAAATAAAATCTTTTTTAATTATTAACTGATCGTGAAATTGAAAACAAAATAGACTTTTTTATAAAACAATGTTCTCGTTGCTTCAAATCACTTACTTACTTAAGGTTCCACTAAAGTCCGGACGGACCTGGGCACTCAACCAACATGCGTCTCCAGTCAGCTCGGTCCCTTGCTAGCTGTCTCCAGTTTCGCACGCCAAGTTGGTTGAGGTCTTCACGCAACTGAGTGTGCCACCTGAGTTGCGGTCTTCCTCTACTGCGCCGTCCCTCGGAAATGCATTTGGAGACATTCCGGTTTGGAGCGTTGATGTCTATTCACTCTACATGACCTAGCCATCTAATCCGTTGGACTTTCATTCTGCTAACTAGGTCAGTGTCGCTGTACAGCCCGTACAGATCGTCGTTATATCTTCTCCTCCATTCTACATCTATGCGTACGGGACCAAAAAAGACCCGAAGAATTTTTCTCTCGAAGCATCCTAAGACGCTCTCATCTTTCTTTGACAGGGTTAAGTCCTCAGCGCCATAAATGAGAACCGGGATGATGAGTGTTTTATAGATGGTGATTTTAGATGCTCGAGAGAGGACTTTACTTCTCAATTGCCTTCTAAGTCCAAAGAAGCAACGATTTGCAATAGTTATTCTTCGTTTGATTTTAGCGGTGCCTAGGTAGACAAAGTCCTTAACTACCTCGGAGTTATATCTGTCCAAGGTGACGTTTTGTAAAAGACGTCGTTGTTAAATGTTCCTTTTTGATGACATATACTTGGTCTTGTCGTCATTCATCACGCTTTGATCTTCCAATTATGTCAATATCATGGGCGTATCCGAGTAATTGGATGGACCTTTTAAAGATTGGGCCCCTAGTGTTGACGGTATTGAAGAAGTCGCGTGACAGTGCATCAACTCATCGCGCATGCTTTCTTCCGACTATATTTTGCAGATGAGTTGGTACATGCCTTCTACCAAGTCATCACCTACTGCTTTAAATAATTCGACAGCGATGCCGTCAGCTCCAGCAGCTTTGTTTGACTTCAGTTTAGATATAGCTTTCTTCGCTTCGTCAAGGTCGGGTAGGCGGAAACTTTGAATCATTATTGCCTAAAAAAAATAACAGTTGATTTGCATCAACTTAAAAGAGAAAATTATATTAAAAATTCTTTTTAGAGATGAGTAGAATTTACTTACCGCGCTCTTTCCATAAAGTTTCAGAAAACAAGATTTTCTTTCGAGCTAAATTTTTTTAGACTCTTGTTTTATTTTTTTTGTGCTCTGAGTACGAATCTGACATTCGCAAACTTAACAAAATTTTAAATAAAAACCGTCCATTTTGTGTGGTGCTTTTTTTATTTTTATTTTAAGTACATGGATATTTTCAAAAAAAATTTAGTTTTTAAAAATTGTTTCCATTTTCTTTTATAATCTACATTTTTAGAAAATAAGTTTTTCATATATTATAAGCTTTAAATTGCTCTAAAAAAATAATTTGAAGTT
>NC_079148.1:138131080-138243560 GCF_945859685.1 Eupeodes corollae | reverse complement strand
GTTCCACGTTAAAAAAACTACCCTCATGATATAAAAAAGCTTAATACTAAAATAAAAAAAGTGTGGTACAAAAATGAGTGTGAGTTTTTTGCATATGAAATTCAAATAACAGGTGCTTTCTTAGACTTATGGGTTCACCATTTAAATAAAATAAAATCCCGGCGGACCTGGGCCTCAACCAACATGCGTCTCCAGCTAGCTCGGTCCCTAGCTAGCCTGTCTCCAGTTTCGCACACCAAGTTGGTTGAAATCTTCACTCACCTGCGTGCGCCACCTGAGTCGCGGTCTTCCTCTACTGCGCCGCCGTCCCCTCGGGATTGGATTCGAAGACCCTCCGGGCTGGAGCGTTGATGTCCATTCGCTCTACATGACCTAGCCATCTAAGCCCGTTGCACTTTAATTCTGCTAACTAGATCAGTGTCGCTGTACAGCCCGTTATAGTTCGTCGTTATATCTTCTCCTACATTCTCCATCGAAGCATCCTAAGACGTTCTCATCTTTCTTTGACAGGGTCCAGGTCTCATAGAACCGGGATGATGAGTGCCTTATGGATGGTGATATAAGATGCTCGAGAGAGGGACTTTACTTCTCAATTGCTTTCTAAGTCCAAAGTAGCAGCGAATTGCAAGAGTTATTCTTCGTTTGATTTCAGCGCTGGTGTCCTTGTCTGTGCTTATAGCAGCGCCTAGGTAGGCAAAGTCCTTAACTACCTCGGAGTTATAGCTGTCCAAGGGGACGTTTTGTAAAAGACGTCGTTGTTAAATGTTCTTTTTTGATGACGAGCATATACTTGGTCTTGATTGATCAATAAACCCATTTTCTTTCGTTCCGTTGCAATGCTAAAAATCCGTCCACTGACATCACGCTTTGATCTTCCAAATATGTCAATATCATGGGCGTATCCAAGTAATTGGATGGACCTTTGGAAGATTGGGCCTCTAGTGTTGACGGTATTGAAGAAGTCGCATGACAGTGCATCGCCTTGTCTAAAACCTTTTTTGACATCAGACGGTGAGATCTTTTTCAATCTTGATGGAGCAGCGTGCATTCTCTATCGTCATTCTGCGCAAACAGATAAGTTTGACAGGGATGCCAAAACTAGACATTACTCTGTAGAGCTTTTCCCTATAGATACTGTCGATTGACGGCTTTAACATCGAAAGAGATAATCGTGGGTATCGATTTGAAGCTGCTGGGTTTTTGTCAACATCTGCCGTAGTGGTCTGAAAGCACACTGATAAGGACCTATCAGGATGTTGACGAATGTTAAGGAGACTAATGCCTCTGTAGTTGGCACAATTCAGAGGATCTCCTATTTTTCGTATCGGGCAAACTAAGCTGAGATTACACTCATCGGGCATGCTTTCTTCCGACCATATTTTGCAAATGAGTTGGTGTATCCTCTGTACCAAGTCATCGCCTGCTGCTTTGAATAGTTCAGCAGCGATGCCGTCAGCTCCGGCAGCTTTTTTAGACTTCAGTTTAGATATAGCTATTTTCACTTCTAGAGTTCGGGTAGGCGGGAAACTTTGAATCATCATTGCCTAAAAAGATAACAGTTGATTTGCATCAACTTAAAAGAGCATGTTAAACCAAGAAAAATCATTTAAAACATAATGAAAAGAGAGAAAATTATATTAAAAATTCTTTCTTTCGAATAAAGTTTCAGAAAACAAGATTTTCTTTCGAGCTAAATTTTTTTAGACTCTTGTTTTATTTTTGTGCTCTGAGTACGAATCTGACATTCGCAAACCTAACAAAATTTTCCATTTGTGTGTGTGCTTTTTTATTTATATTTTAAGTACATGGATATTTTCAAAAAAAATGCAGTTTTTAAAAATTCTTTCCACTTTCTTTTATGATCTAACATTTTTAGAAAATAAGTTTTTCTTTTTTTTTGTCCGCTTAAAGAGGCAAACAGAGGAAGTAGTTATTTTTGGTTTTTAAATTCCGGAAAATTTGTAAGAATTTTTAAAATTAGAAGTCAAAGAAGTTTTTTTTTTCGCTTAACTTTTAACTTATTCAGTTAATCCGTTAATTTTTAAATATGTTTACAAAACAATGCAAAAAAAAAGACGATTGTCACCCTGGGAAGGTAGCTCATAATTGTCGATATGCGGCTTCAATTACTGCAGAAAGTGGTCTTAAAATTGAACCTTTTCGTTGGAATTTATTCGAGCCAGACATGGCAGCAATTTTTCGAAATCATTTTAAAACATAAAGGCATACCCTAATCTTTATAATATGTATTTAAAAAAATAGTTAAAATAAAGGGTTTTCAAAAATAAATTATGTGTTCAGTTTTTTTTTTTGAGAAATTAAACAGTATTTAAATTTTTGAAGATACATTTATTTTGCATGTATTTTTAAATCTTTAAATTAAAATACTATTTTTGAACAGATTTTTTGGATAAGAAACAAAGTTCGACTGGCCTTGTCATGCATTTAATTTTATTTTTTGAAAAATTAGGTAATTTTTACGATGTTAAAATATTGTTTGCAGAGACAATTCTGTATTTTTCAATAATACACCTTTTTTGAAAAAAAAAGAATTCAAAAAATTAACAGTTTTTTTTTGATATTTATTTATATAAACAAATTGAAACTTTCTGTTTTCGATTCTAGACCTCATGTGACTGGAAAGGTTATTCCACAGTCTAACAGCATGAACGAAAAATTGCCTGCGCGATGTCAAACACGTAAAGGTGTGACAAAAATTAAGTCTGTTACATAAATACATACATAACTTGGAGTCTTTCTAACAATCAATTTGAAGAGTTAAATACAACAACGATATTTGAAGAAAGCTACCAGATTGCAATTGAAAAACTGAAAAGCTTGAAAAGAGACATGATCGAACCTACTTAGGGTAAAAACAAACCAAGGTTTTGCATTAAATACCACCTCTAGTTTGTGAGCTGAATGAGAATAAAGATCAGCAAACAGCTTACACCCGTATGTTATTATAGGTAGGACAAGTCCTTTCACCAGCTTTAATTTAATATGGGTTGGTAGTACGGATTTAGTAACAGATAGTCCTCTAAGTGAAGCATAAATCTTTGGCACAGCTGTATCGACATGGTAATTCCAAGTTAAGCTGTTGTTAAAGACCAAACCTAAATTTCTTACTTGGTCACCATATTCAATAATACAATTATTAAACTTAAGGGAAATTGTCTGGGTTTGATTAGTTTATTGAAATTGAAAGAGCTGTCGTTTTTTCAGGATTGAGTTTAAGTCCGTTCCGTGTCGACCAATCATATATAGCCTGTAAATCAATGTTTATTTTAGTTATTGCATCCTTTAGCATCATCTCGGGAAAACTAATATATAATTGGAAATCAAGACAAAACAGAGGGCAGATCATTAATGAAAAATGAAAACAGTAAAGGTCCAAGGATTGATCCTTGAGGAACACCATTATTAACAGGGAAAAACGATTATATTCTACCATTACAAGACACGGTTTGCATACGATTGGTCAAATATGAGTAAATTAGTTTTTTAGTTGCGTCAGAGAAGCTAAATAAGGTTGTCAATTTATCACAGAGAAGATTATGGTTTACACAGTCAAATGCCTTTGAATAGTCAAGTAAGGTTATCACAGTTGCAAATCTACTGTCTAAAGCAAGTCTTATGTCGTCAGATACGTTGAGTAAAGCTGAAACACAATTATGTCCAGAATGATATCCAGATTGCAAAGGATTCAATAATTGCTTGTCTTTAATATAATATTTTATCTGGATATTTATCAGACTTACAAAATCTTTTAGATAGAAAAGATAGGATAGCAATTGCTCTACATTCCTTCTTCTTTCCTTATTTTAGGATGGGAAAATTTTTTGTTGTCTTCCATAGGATGGGATATGTAGATATCATTATAATGGTGTTGAGTATGTGCGTTATTTGGGAAAGTAGGAAGGGTAGGAGGATTTTAATAAAGTCAGAATGAATATTGTCAAATCCGGTGCATTTAGATTTTATGGAGAAAATTGCTTTACCTATCTGATAATAATCTTCTGCACTTACCGTAAGGACGTTAGTAGTATGATTCTCTGTACGTCTAGAATACATTTCACAAAAGTAGAGAATTTAACATTCAAACCTTTCAAATCAATATTATCATCATAAGATTGAACATCTTTTCTCAAACCAATATTCTTAACTTCCTTCCAAAAAAACTTTGACGACAGATCTGAGTTAAATTTATTTTTTAAATTTGTATTTCACAATTTTACAAAATAAAGTAATCGTTTAAAGTCGTTAAAACGTCTCGAACGTCGTTATGAGACCTTTCTAGCCTTAATAGCATTAAGTATATCCGCGGACAGCCGAGGATATCTTCGAGATTTCATATGATACGTTTTTAATGTAACATGTTTGTTGAAAAGATCTTTAATCACTGATGTAAAGTATTCAATTTGATAGTTTACGTTAGATGTGGTGTTAATTCAATGAAAATCCATCGACATACATTAGTTAAATATGTTTTCAACATTAATATTACGAAAATCACGATACTGGAAAGAGTGCTGTGATTCTTTATCGAAATTTAAGTCAAGTGTTGAAAATATAAGGTCAGGGATGGATAATTGACTATAACATTTTACAATATTTTCATAACTAGTAAGGAAAACATCAATCAACGATGGCGCACAGCTGCTGAGTTAAATCAATTAACTCAGCTTGTCGATGAGCCAACTCGAATCCCTGACGTTGCAGGTCAATCCGCTAACCCTATACTTGTTTCTTACCTCTGACCCTAATAAATACACAATTAGTGTATTACCTCCTCTAAGCACATCAAACCATTGTATCGTATCTGCAAAATTCTCATGTCGAAAAAAACCAGTTAAAGAAAAAACTCCTATGAGAACCGTTTGCTAATATGAGAAAGTCAACTGGGACGGTCTCAATGAATTCTTCAGTAACTTTAACTGGTCACTATGCTTCCTCGATAGTGACGTGGATTCCAGCTCAGATATGGTTACAAATTTAATTCTTTGTGGAATGTGTAAAATCTATCAAACCCAAAGAGAACGCATGGTTTGATTGGAGCTGTAAAGAGGTTATTAGGATCAGAGATGTAAGTTTTCGTTGTTACAAAGCCACTGAGGAAAACCGGAATAAGTTCAAACAAGCTAGAAAGACATGTAATAGTCATTCGTCGAACCAAATTTTTGCATGATCAGTAATTAAGGCAAAAAATACTAAATGTCCCAAAGGTAGTACAAATTTCTGGTCATTTGTAAAAAATGTGCGTAACACTACGTCTTCGTCGGTTCCGACGCTTGTTTCCAATGACACTCCCTATGTAAGCTCGATTGATAAAGTCAATTTACTTGCAGCACAGTTTACTGTTAATTCGACGCTACCGGAAAGTGTCATGAGTCCTCTTGTTCTTGAGAGCGTAAATGATTCTATGGGACGAATCTTCTTTTGCACTCGTGCAGTGGCAAGAGTACTGAAAGGCCTTGACATACACAAATCCGCTGGCCCGGATAGTATCTCCCCAATTGTTCTGAAGAGGTGTTCTTCATCGCTGGCAAAACCACTGCGTAAACTTTTCCATCTTTCCTACTCTACAGGTCTCTTTCCGAGCGGATGGAAAATAGCATTTGTCCAGCCTGTCCCTAAAAAAAGGTGAATCCTCCTCCCATTCAAACTATAGTCCGATTGTACTTTCGTCCCTTTTCCAAGGTCATGGAAACGTTGATAAATTATCAGCTCAAGAAATATCTCGAAGAACGGAAGCTTCTTTATGACCGACAGTATGGTTTTCGTAGCGAACAGTATAACAAATCTTTACCTAGTTTTGGAGAAAATAAGATTATTGCACTTGATATTTCAAAAGCATTTGATAGAGTTTTTCACCAACCTCTCTTATCGAAAATGCGTGCTTTTGGTATTGATGAATCTCTTCTTCGTTGGATTAGAAATTATCTTTCTAACCGTTCAATACAAGTTGTATTGGATGGTAACAAGTCTGAAATTCATAAAATAAATGCTAGTGTTCCCCAGGGCTCCGTTTTGTCTCCGACAATCTTTCTTATATTCATAAATGATCTTATGTCTGCCACTTTGAATCCATTAACCTGTTTCGCCGACGACAGTACCCTCAGCTTCTCATAGTCGTTTATAGATTCACATCCTTGCCCTTCGGATGTGGAACTTAAACGGCAGCGTATGACAAGCTCATTAAATTCTGATCTTGACAGCACTGTACAATGGGGAATAAAAACCGTGTAGAATTTAATGCTTCAAAAACTCAATGCTGTCTCCTGTCGTTAAAGCGTAACACACCCCCGATGCCACTATTAGTGGCACTTGCATCCAAGAAACTAATCAACTGTCAGTACTCGGTATGTGTATCACAGATCACCTTTTATGGAACGATCATATATTTGATATTTCCAAAAATGCTGTCAGGTGCTAAGAATTTCTCCGACGGTGCAAGAAATTTTTCACCCCTTCTAATCTGGCTATAATCTACAAAGCTTTTATCCGTCCAAAGCTTGAATATAATTCGCATATCTGGGCAGGTGCCCCTAAAACAAGTTTAAATCTCTTGGATAGAATACAAAAAATGGCTTTAAAAATAATAGGCGATAGAAATATAATCGAAACATTTATATCGCTAGAACATCGTCGCAATGTTTCATGCATTTCGTTGTTTTATCGATATTTTTACATAAAATGTTCTGTTGAACTAGCCAGTTGCATTCCACCCCTTAAACGATTCATTCGTAATACTCGCACTTCCAGGAATGCTCATCAGTTTACCTTTGAGCTCAATTTCGGGCGTACTGTCAAGTATAGAGATTCTTTCTTAAATCACACATCGAGAATGTGGAATGCTTTAGCCAAATCTGTTTTTCCCTCCCATTTTGATGTTCAGAACTTTAAGACCAATGTGCATCGTTATCTCCTTTTAAATCCTTCCCTATTTTCCTAATGCTCGCACTGTATTTAAATATAAACATATAAAGGGTACTAATAACCCCTTGAGTGCCTGCAAATTATAAAAAAAAAGAAAAAAAAGTTAGTTAAGAAATGAGTTGGTTTAAATATAAAAACTACACAATTTTGCAACTTTTGTTAGGAAACTTTATAAGAATTCCATATTATATTTAAATTTTTCCAGCACATATAATTTTACATTCTACTATTTTGTATGTTTCTTTAATATTGCTTCACGCTTTTCAAAAACTATGCAACTTTATTAATAACCGTCAAAGACTGTATCGCCATAATAATTCCTTGATAAATTGTAGTTCAAAAGTATCCCCAGAGCAACTTTGTGCAGTTTGTTTCTGCTTAGAATCCCTTAGCATTTTTCAAAATCCTGGTATTAGGATGAAAGTGACATTTTCCATTCTATTCATTATTTATTCTTAACCATAATGACAGATTACACCATCAAAGTCTGTTGTACTAGTTGCAGTCTCAAAATTATGATAAATGTTTCCTTGATGTGGAACCAAGTGATGTGATGGTTAGAATGAAGATGGCTCATGATGGTGTAGTGATTGTTTTTGTTCTTCCATCATAAAATCTGACATTCCATAAATACTATAATTTTCTATAAATTATAGTTATTTCAAGAATTTTTCGATCAATCAAAAGCTATTAGGTATGTTCTTGTGCGTTCACAAGTAGAAAGATAAAAGCAGGTTCACTTCATCATACTCTTACCCTCCCGCTGTAAATATTGGCCTTTGACATGTGTTGTATTGTGTGTAATATGTAATAACTTCTCCTTGTCAACATTTTTATTGTTAGATATAAATCATTGTCCCGTTTATGAATTTGAATATCAATTTATTTGAAAGTCAAATTTATAAGAAAATTCATGCGAAGCGAACAAAAAAAAATAAATAACAACTAAAAAGGATCGAAAAGAAGAAAAACGAAGAAAAAAAAATTAGCAAAAAGGACGATTTTATGTTTCCAGGTGAAGAGATTTTATTTTATTGGGCAGAATTTACGGATCCTTGAACCGAAAATTTATCCCTAGGAATATGTTTTGCATAGTATATATTTTTTTTTTTACCCAATACCCTTTGTCCAATTTTTCTTTTATTATTTTTGGAAGAGGAAGGGAAAATATAAATATATACAAAATTGCAAAAAAGAAGAAAATTATATGACTCCTTAGACTTTTTCAAAGAAATCGAAAAAAATGATGAATCAATGAGCAACACTAACGTGAATGGTGTAGGAACAAATTTTGAAATTTGAAATATCTTAACGTAATGAATATAAAACAAAAATTAAAGTCTGGAGGGTTTTGTTTCTTCTTCTTTTTTTGTTCCGTTTTCTGTTTTCGTATGAAACCTTTTTTGACATCCTTGGTCCTTACATATATAATGAATATAAAACCTTGAACTTGTCAATAAGAATTATGATAAGCAGTATTGAAAATTTATCTGTAAGCCTTTTTTTGTGATTTCTTTCTTCTTTTTTTTTTTGAATCTCGAAAACCCTTATTAAGACAAATTGGATGGGTTATTTATAAAATTATCTTCATTACTCACGGTATTTCGTATTGGCAGTTGTGAATTCCATATATGTGAAATAAATATCTTTTGAAAAAATTCCTTTTTCAAGGTTTTGTATTTTAATTTTTGTTTGATTATTTTTATTTCTCAGAAAAAGTTAATGAGACTGATGTTGCTGACTCAATTGTTTGTCAACCATGGAGTTCACGAATATCAAAAATGGCTCAACCCAATTTGGATTTTACAGGTATGCACACATACATACATATGTGAATTGTTATACATATAAATTGAGTATTTCTTTTTTATTTATTTTTTACTGAATGAATTAAATATGATTTATATGTCAATTTATTTGGTTTTTCTTTTTTAATTTTAAAAAACAACAGCTCCAGAAATTCAAGCACATTCAACGTGTAGCATATTAAGTGATATGTTTTCACTTGGTATGGTTGTTTGTACGATTTTCAATCATGGCCGACCACTTATACAAGCTGGAAACTCTTCGTCGACGTATTTGAAACAACTAGAAGTGGTAAGTTTTTTTTTAGAAGGAATTTGTTCTAAATAAAAGTTATAAAAATAAATTTAAAATTTTCTTCTTAAAAAATTTTGATTAACAGGGTACTTGAGTTTTTAAGTTAGAAAAAGACTTTACTGAAAATTAATCTGTTTTTAGAAACTTAAACTAAGATTACTAAGCGGAGGAAAAAATATTAATATATGTGTAATAACTGACCATTTCTTCATAATTGTAATTCAGGATAAACTGTAGGCAACAGTATTGTATTCTTAACAACAGGAAATGTTTAAAATTGTTTACAACCATGAAATAGAAATCTTCTCGAGGTATGCAAATTTATAAAAACTATTTTAAGCAGCTCTTGAAAATACTGGATTCGAAGATCACTTGTGCTTTGGAAATTGGCATAACAGCTTTAACTTTCTAAACCATTTTAATTTGTATTATTTATGTGCAAAGTATATCAAAAACACTTCTTTTTCAGATCAAATAGCTATTCATAATTTTATCAGATTTAGGTATATTTTGTTCATAGTAGGTTATCTTTAGTCTTTTTTTATTCCAGCTTGTATATTATTAAATTGATTACAAACGAAAAAGTTTATGAAGGAATCCATAGTTTTGATTGATACGAAACCTGGTAGAAACTTGGTAGGGAAAATAGTGTCACACTTCATATGGTATGTTCTTGGCCATGTTGACCATTCAGGGAAATTAAGAGTCAGACTCCATAGCAAAAATATGTGCAACAATACTATTGACAAAAGTCCCGAACCCTAATGTGAAAGAGAAGCAAAATCAACAAATAAAACAAATGTGAAAAGCCCGGCGAAATATTACTAAGTTTTGTTAGAATTAACATGAGAATATTAACAGGGCTACAGTGCGTTGGACTGTCGTGGCAGCGATCTTTGGTTCGATCCCTGCCTGTGCTTGGGCGGACCCAGACTTTTAATCAGGGGGGGGGTCACGCGCTTAACATATAGACGAGTTTTTACTTACAGCTTAATATGTGCTTTAAGGGAGGACAACAAAATTTAAATAACTTAATAGGCATCTTAAGCTTAAATGTAAAAATTTCAAAGGCTTAAGTGACAACTTTAGTTATTACATTATTTAAGAACGCTATTGTATAGCAAGGTGTAGTCTTACTATTTAATTTAGTAGACTTTCTTATTATGTTTTCTAAATATGCCATATTTAAGATTAAAACACAATATTTTAGAGGGTTGTATTGATTTCATAGACGAAATTGTTCTGAAACTTTGCTTTCTTCTAAAAAGAATATATTCTTTTTTGTTGCCATTTACATACATTAATGCGAAAAACGCTACAAAAATTCAAAAACCCAGAAAATGAGAAAGAATCTGATATTAAGAATTTTCTGTTTTTTTTGACGTAGTTTTTTCGGACTCAAATTTCGGGAGTCTATTTTTACTATCGCTATCAGTCTGCTTTCTCATAAATTGGAGCTGATGCTTGAAGATATTTTGATCTTAAAGGAGTCAACAAACCCTTTAAATTATAGAAAGAAAAATGTTTGGTTCTTGAATTTAAGAAAATAACTGCATTTATGTAAAAACATAATTTCTCTGAACATAAAATACGAGTAAAAACCAACTAAGGTAAACAAATAAGCTGGGAAGTAACTTTTGTATGGCAGGCACAAATAACACGTTTCAGAAGCTCTTTTCACTTCAGTTCTCAAGATATTCAAAACTTTTATATAAATAGAAATGAAACGTGTCACTTTTGTTGTTTTGGGACATTTAAATCTCAGTTTTAGAACATCTAAAGCAAATTCACTTCAAAGTGTAGATTTCTGCAATTTGTAACGATCTTAAAAGTTTTATACCACAGAAAATCAATTTTGAAAGAAATATGTTGGGCGACTGTAATACCTCCAAAATAAATAAATACAAAAAAATAATGTCATTTTCGATCATCAAAAATCATCATCCATTTGAAAATTTTACCATCATCGCCAAGAGCTTGCATTGAAAGAGAAGATTATTGAAATCTGTTGTTTAAGTTCTGAGAAAATTTGAAAACAAAATAACGGCTTTATCAGGGTACCCTTCTGGAGCAATTCCAAAATATGTTTTTCTTGTAGAAAGAACCCGAAATAAGAAAAAAATTAGAGAAAGTTCTAAAAAAATCTATCGGTTCATTTCTGCAAAAAATTCGAAATTTTTAATTTACACCATCAAAATTTGTATGGAGACTGCTGTTATTTTTGGTATAAGAAAATGAAAAGAAACGCCTAAGGCTAATCGGCTTAGTTTCAATCGGCACAGTGGTTTAAACTTTAGGGTCCAGAACAGATAGACAGACGGATGGAATGGGGGACCCACTTTTTTCGACTTTTATAACATCGTAATGTCATATTTGATCCGAATTTTCTTAGGAATGCCCATATACGTAGTTCCTATGTGTCGAAAGTAAACATCACTATTTATGTGCATACAAAAAAATAAGAAGGAATTGAAGGTTAATTTCAGGAATTTAAAGGCAACTTAATAAAAAATTGAAGATCTTTTATTCAAGGCTTCTTCTTAAAAACCTGAATATTTGCTCTTTGTCTTGGAAACAAATTTTATGAAAATAATTTAAAGCATTACTTAAGTTACAAAACTTTTAAATTTTTTTGACAGCAACCACTTTTTTGTGAATGTCGTTATTGCTAACAAATCTTTACTTATACAACTTAACTATATAAGCTTTATGGCTCATATGACCCCCCCCCCCTGGACGGTTCATTGTTCAAAATTTTATGAGTTTTTAGAATAGGGCTGAATGTCAGATTCATATTACGAGCCTGGTCAAGCCCTCAATTTAAAGTGCTACTTTTTGCAACAAAGTTTAGAAAGTAAAATTCAAATTTTGTTTTCATATATAAAAAATAAATAATTCAAAATATAATAGGGATCATATCCATTCACCCAATATGATTTATTTTGAAAGGAGTTCCTACAAAAATACAAACAAATTATTACAAATTACAAATTATCTGGATCCACCATTGTGCCTGTGCCATCTAAAGTTTTTTTTCTCCAAGAGTAATTCTTGTCATGAAAAGTGCTTTTCCAAATCAAATAAGCTTAAAACTGTAGGTCCTCTCCATTCCTGACAATAGTACTCGCACACTGGAATGGTTGAGAGTTGTAAGTCACTAGGCCCTAGTTCACTATTAGTTAGGAAACCACATATCAGGAAAATGCAATGCTCTCATTCAGGAGAAGTTACAAGGTGGGACCTGACAAGCTATTCTTCCTAATGGTATACCAAATACTCAAGTTTATCAAAGATGGAAACTTAGAGCAAGAATAATAAAATGAGAACCTCATACATTTCTAAAGGGAGCACAATAGATCCTTAGGTCCGAATAAATAATTGATCACAATTTAATTAACTTGAGAAAATGAAGTCAAGAAATTTTAAGCTAAAAACTTGCCCATGCGCTTGTTAATTTTTGTCCTCAAAACTTAAGATCGCAGGCTTATATTTTCTTAGTTTATGAGTCTATCACATACTATAAGAACCAGCCAGCGTAAGGACTTTGAGTTGCCCACGTTTGTTGAGATTTTTGTGTCATTTGTTGCCCTTTTAAATACCCTTTAAATAATTATTCATGATTTTTCATGTAATTGATAAGTATTTTTAAGTGTGACGGCACCGTTTTTAAAACTTTTGGCAATTGCCTTTTCATAAAAACTTAACTTAACGGTTAAGTAACTAATTTAAATGTTATCAATCTGTTTAGAATTAGAGCAAATTCGATTTTCAGATACATTTTGAATAAAGTAACTAGTTTTTAAAATATTGAAAAAAATACAGTTATTTATTCCAATATTCTTAAAATATTTGACAGAACCAATGATTGTGGAATCGAGTATCATAATTACAATATATATTTGCAGAAAATCTGATCTGAAAAATTTATTTTAGTACCCGTCATTTTTAGTGATTTCAAGTGCATAGATTCGTTCTTAAGCCGTACTATGCGAATGTGGAACGCTTTACACATTTGGTTTTTTTTTTTAGAGGCCGAAAATATAAATCGTAAATACTGCAAAATAATTCGAGATTACCAAAACATGATCTAATTTAACATAACACTGGTTAACAAGGTTTCGTTCCTGGCAATAAAATTTCAAAATTTTAATGGGTTTTTCTAGTTTAAATTCAAATCCGACTCATGTCAGGTTCTTAAGACTTTTTTTAAATTCGAAAACAAAACAGAAAAACAATTTCGAATCTATTAATTTTCATAAGTTGCCTTTTTCCAATTAAATTCGTGATTTCAATTTCGATTTTATAGCAACAAACTCTACCTATTTTCTAACTTCAGAACTCATACCTAAAGTCAGAAAATTTGCAACTCTTTCTAAGCTTATCGGTGATATAAACATTATCAAATTTAAGCTCCGTATCAGAAAGCTGTGATACCCGTGGCATGATGGTTAGTGTGTTGGACTGTCATGCTAGAGGTCTTGGGTTCGATCCCTGCCTATGCCATCTAAAGTCTTTTCACGGGTACTGCCTCTTGCGAGGAATTGACAAATTCTCCAAGAGTAACTATTGTCATGAAAAAGTGCTTTCTCAAAATTAGCCGTTCGGAGTCGGCATATAAACTGTAGGTCCCCTCCATTCCTGACAACATTACTCGCACACAGGAATGGTTGAGAGTTGTAAGTCACTAGGCCTTGGTTCTCAACGGACTGTCGCGCCACCCAATTTATTTATTTATTTATTTATCAGAAAGCTGTAACTTACTTCTCTTCATACCAAATTCTTGAAATGTCACACAAAATGGGCTATTTTGGTGCAAAGATATTAAGAATTGTGGTTTTTGATTTTGAGGGCATGGTATCCACCACAAGAATATACAAAGTGAGTTAAAAATACAGCTTCTTAGTGTTGTATTTTTTTGCAAAAGTTACTGAGCTTATCGATGATAAATTTTAGCTCCGTATCCATAGAAGTTTCTAAGATACATAACTCTAAAATCAGAAAGCTGTAACTTTATTCTCAGCATTGTAAAGTCTTGAATTTTCACACAAAAGGAGCAATTGTGGTGCAATGATAGTGAAAATTGTAGTTTTTGATTATGAGGACATGATTTTCAAGAATGTACAAAGCGTGATAAAAATACCGCTTCTAAGTGTTGTTGTTCCAACAAACAAAAAACTAGTCACATTAATTATACATATGTACTCAGGGGGCGTGAAACCCCCCCACTTTTCGAGTATTTGTCGTTATCAAGAATAAACACTTCAAATTCTTGTATAACGAAGATGTAGAAAGGATGGATTTGCATAAAATTACAAACATCGAATATATGATATATATATATATTTAGTAAGAAAACGTACTTTTCTTGTATTTGTTATATTTTACATAAAATATTTCTAATTTCTGCAGAAAAGTACTATTAGGAATTGATGGTCGATGTTTATATAAAGATTAAATGGATTTACTTACCACGTTTTCAGTTTCGTTGTTACTCATCAAATTTAAGTATTCCTAAACTTGTTGAGTATGCCCATCCAATTTTTGCCAAAAATCAATGAATTACAATTATCAGTCATCATTACAAAATAAACTGATATTGAAGTTCTATAAATTTAGAACTTGGCGTATTTTTAGAGGCATTCTTTCCACTCTGTTTATGTTTTTGGTGTTATCAAGGTATGCCATAGAGGCATTACAGCTTCGGCTGCTGCACCATCTTTCTATGACCAATTTAAACATTTGCAACTGAATGTCTTCTGTATCTATGAGTGTACTTATTTCAGTTCTTAGGCCTTGAATCAATTGTGAATCATTGGCATATGACTAAGCTATCAAATGCAACCAAAGAAAAAAGTCTAAAGGTGTTAAATCACAAGATCTCGGAAGCGTATCCCTCTTCGGGAAATAACACTTTCAACAAATTTTACTTACAACTAAAAACTGTGGCTGAAAATATTACAGCATTTTGTACGCAATTTTTAAAAATTTCAATGCGTTTTTGAAGTGTGTACTATTTCTTTTTTTGTAATATGTAAAAATATAAAGACATATTTATAGTAAAACTTTAAACCCTAGTATGTTTGAACTGAAGTCTAAATTTAGCATCTAGATTTAACACAGCTGATATTCATAAAGAATTTGAAAAAAAAGGTGAAACAACCCTAAATATCTTACGAACCAAAACCGCTAAAGACTTGAATTAAATTTTATATAATATATATTTTTTGATAAAAATCCATTCACCGTTTTTTTTTATAAATCAAAATAACTGAAAAAAAATTTGTCGCCTCCAAAATTTTACGACTAAAATATGATTTTATCTCCAAAACAATTTTGTGCAACGAAGAATAATATTTTTGGCATCTGATAAAATATTGAGAAAAATCGAATAAACCGAACAAAAATTTACAAAAGTTGGTACAAAATGATTTTCGACTCAAATTCCTTTTCAAAAATTTGAGATAATAGCTTCAAACTAATTTTTTCTTTTAAGAAATATTGTTTTCAACATTAGGCAAATTTTGAGAAAAATCAAATGAACAGTTTTCTTACAAAAAATAAAAACCTAAAAAAAAAAATAATAGTTGGTAAAAATTGATTTTCGACTTAAATATCTTTTCAAAAATTGTAGATATTGGCTTTAAACTACTTTTATCTTTCAAAAAATATTGTTGTTAACATTCAGTAAAATTTTGAAAAAAATCGCATTGATAGTTCTTGTACAAAAAATTAAAAACCTAAACAAATTTAACAAAAGTTGGTAAAAATTGACTTTCGACTCAAATATCTTTTGAAAACTATGAAATATTGGCTTCAAACTAATTTTATTTTATAAGAAATGTTGTTTTCAACATTCGATGAAATTTTGAAAAAAATCGAGTTGACAGTTTTTTACAAAAAATAAAACTCTAAAAAAGAGAATACTAAAACTTGGTAAAAATGTACTTTCGACTCAATTAGCTTTACAAAAATTAAAAATATTGGCTTCAAACTTATTTTATTTTACATAAAATATTGTTTTCGATATTCAGTAATTTTTATATAAAAATCCAACAGTCCGTTTTTTCATAAAAAATAAAATCTACAAAAAATAGTACGCAAATTTAGTAAAAATTGATACGAGTACATATAGACAAACTTTTAAGCAAAACAAATCGAAAGACGTGATGGGAAGTTATCAGCGTGGGTCCCATCTCAGCCTTTTTTTTTATTTTTGACATTTAATAGATTTGAAAACAGTTTATACATACACTCAGAAAAAAAAATTGTAATATCAAGAATTTTATATTTTGGCCCAACAATTTTCGTACTTTAAAATGAACCCAAGTACTATAAATTCTTAACTTAAGAATGCAAGTGTTGAACGTGCAACAAGAACTTTTATTCTTGATTTAAAAATAAAAAATGTAAAAACTTCAAAAATTTACATTGTTGCCTCAAGAAAGATGCGTTAAAAAAGCTCAACAATTAAAATTGTATGGCCAAATACTAAAATACTTAAAATTTCAAGAGCGAAAATTGTTGCGAGAAAAATGTAGTGTTAATAAAAATTGACAATTTAATGTTTGGATCAGTAACAAAACATGTCAGACTTTTAAAGCTATAGATTGTTGACCCAAGAACAAATTGTCAATAAAAAATGAAAATGAAATTGTTGGGACAAATACTAAAAATATAAAATTTTCGGAAATTGTTGTGTTGAAAATTGCTCATCAAATTACTTTAAGAATAAAGTTGATTTCTATATAAAAATATGTAGGTTTAAATTTAGACTTACCTTTAAAACACCCGCTGGTTTCAGTCAATGGAGATTTTTTTCTTCAACAAAAAAGAAAAAAGGCTAACATTTTTCGAATGCAACGAATTTAATATTTTATTTTTTTTATATTAGCCATACTTAAAAATAATGTACATTAATATTAAATTTAATGCAAAATATAGTATTAATAAAAACGGACAACTTCTTACGAGTTATTTAAAGTGACATTCTTTACACACGTCGAAAAATTAACAATATGTTTCATATAAAAGCAATTTACATTTTTCTCTATTTTATATGCCTGAAATTGTTCTAGATACAAACATTTGTATAATTGACATATTAAAAAAATATTTTTTTCTGAATCCAAAAAAATGTTTAATATTTTTAATACTGAACTTTCAAATTTCACAAAACAATTAATTTTATTTTTAAAATGACTTTTTGATTCTAGAAAAATCAAAAATGAGTTCTTGCTTCAACAACTATTTGTTGAGCCAACAATTTTAAAATTACAATGTTACAAGAATGAAAAATTCTTCGGACAACAATGTTTTTTTTTTTTGAGTGTAGGTTCCGTCTTGTTTATTTTGAAGACTCCAGTCCATCGTTTTAAAATGGGTATAAATTGTCTATAAATACCATAAACTTACGTTTAGTTTAGCAGAGACAAACTCAGAACTTATCAAAGAAATATGAATATGGCCCAATAACTTTGAAAGTGATAGATCTTAAAACACCTGGCTATTCAAACTGTAGGGCTTTTTTGGTAAAACTTTAAAAATTAAAGATCGTTGGGAATTTTAAACACACAAAAATTGAAAACTCGTTGCTAACATCTTTTGAAACATTCAAGTTTAAAAAATTTACTGTGTTTGTGCTAGGATATGCATCTGAAAAGCGAACGGGTATTTCTTGGAAACAAGAAAAGGGATGACGAAGTTTTTAATTGTATCCAACCCTTAACTTCCTTTCGATACAATCCTTTTCTCAAACAAAATCTAATCTTTGGTTTTGATTAATTTATCATGAACAAAATTTCCCTTAAAATGTTATAATTCATACAATTTGGAAACGTTAATTCCTTTGTACAATTTCTTTAAATTTCATTTTCGTCCTAATAATTCCAACATTATTCATGTTCACAATAGTCAAAGACGTGAAAAAGTTTCTCTACTATATTTTTGAAACATATCTCTGCAATTTTAGGTATATGGTATCAGCACTTATTTTTTGGAATTTTGTATAAAGTGTGTTTGAAATTATTGCAAAAGTCCAAATTGCCACCATTTGTTCAGTCAAATAGCCATAAAAATGATGGCTTCAAGGTTGCGAGTTAAGCTTAATTTATAAAAGTGATGAACACATAAAATATGTAAGAAATCATAATAACTTTAATAGCTTGTTTGAAACATCGTTTCAACCGCTATGCTTTGCATCATCAATTAATAATTAAGTCATTATGCACCTGCCATCATACGTTCCACTAAAATTCCTATAATGGTGATAAAATGACACTATTAGATTTATTACGCCATAAAAGCTAAGACATACACGCTGCAATGCATATAAAGCATGTGCTTGCATTCCAAGTACCTTAACTTTAGAATTTTAGTATGCGCCATAAAATATATTATTTCAACATTAAAGTACGTAAGTTTTCATCATCACATCTTCGTCATGGTGTTTCCTCAATCGAGAATGTATTGGTCTTCCATTGCTAATTGAGTCTTGTTCATGAACTTTACTTTTTGCATCACTTTAAGTGCATGAACTTTTAATTTTAAAACAACTTCTTTTGGTCATAAAACCTAAGTGAGAAAGCTAAATAAAGAAGAGGATACAAAACCGACGCAACATGAAAAAGTCTAAGAAGTCGAAGATGAAAAATAAAGTTAATTTATGAAAACTTTGATGTAGGTATTTAAAAAATCTTCGTTCTTCATATTTTGATTTAACTTACAGTCAAAGTTTGTAATTTTTTTTGTTTGAATATTCCAAGAATAAAAAAACAAGAACATAAACAAAAAATAAGAAAATCACAAACTTTTTTTCTTACTGTTTCTTTTTATACATAAATCGAAATGCCAAAACCTTAAGCAACCAACTCAATTTAAAATCCAATCTGACAGTCTTTGCTCAGGTTTTTTTTTTGTTGATACATCTTCATATTTTTTTCGTAACGTTGTTGTTTTTGCCCTTCAAGTCTTAATAAAGTGTATCAAATTTCATTAAACAATTCAAAAATAAAAAATAAAATGCGTAAAAAACTTATCAGGAATGAATTTATAAAATTTTATAATTATTATTATTGTAAGCTTCTTTTCCACGGGTATACAGAAATTGGTGTTTTTTTTTAGTTGTTGTTTTTGTATGCTTTTCATTTTCAACCCTCATTATAACTTTTTGAAACAAAGTTCATCTTAGAGCGCAACGGCAAAATAAACAAAAAATAACAACAACAAAAAAGGTACAATTTTATAGACCCAATGGAAGGAAGGTACAGACGAGTCGAGGGAACCTAAAACTCCATCCATGCAGATATGCTTACCTTCCTCGAGCTTTGTATAGCTAAACTCAACTGATGCTATTCCAATTTTTGTTTTGTTTAGTCAACCTAAAAAAGGGATGTTATGATGTATTTCCCTGGGATTTTTTTAATAATTCCAGGTCACCAAAATATATGTGCGTTGTTTGTATATTTGTACATATGTTTGTATAGCAGGATGTACAGCAAAGTATGACAAACAAAAAAGTCTTCGAGGAGCTCAAAACTCAATGTAAAAGTAATCAAGCAACACAAAAATCCACAATTTCTCTGTAACACCTAATTATTATAATTTTACATGGCGATGTAATACAGAATTTTCAATACAGGGTGTTTCGAAATTGATGTAAACGGTGATTTTTTAAGAGCTTGAGAACTTTAAAAAAAAAACGCATAAAATTTGCAAAATCTCATCGATTCTTTATTTGAAACGTTAGATTGGTCCATGACATTTACTTTTTGAAGATAATTTCATTTAAATGTTGACCGCGGCTGCGTCTTAGGTGGTCCATTCGAATCGGAAAGTCCAATTTTGGGTAACTTTTTCGAGCATTTCGGCCGAAATAGCCCGAATTTCTTCGGAAATGTTGTCTTCCAAAGCTGGAATAGTTGCTGGCTTATTTGTGTAGACTTTAGACTTGACGTTGCCCCACAAAAAATAGTCTAAAGGCGTAAAATCGCATGATCTTGGTGGCCAACTTACCGGTCCATTCCTTGAGATGAATTGTTCTCCGAAGTTTTCCCTCAAAATGGCCATAGAATCGCGAGCTGTGTGGCATGTAGCGCCATCTTGTTGAAACCACATGTCAACCAAGTTCAGTTCTTCCATTTTTGGCAACAAAAAGTTTGTTATAGCATTGAACGATAGCGATCGCCATTCACCGTAACGTTGCGTCCAACAGCATCTTTGAAAAAATACGGTCCAATGATTCCACCAGCGTACAAACCACACCAAACAGTGCATTTTTCGGGATGCATGGGCAGTTCTTGAACGGCTTCTGGTTGCTCTTCACTCTAAATGCGGCAATTTTGCTTATTTACGTAGCCATTCAACCAGAAATGAGCCTCATCGCTGAACAAAATTTGTCGATAAAAAAGCGGATTTTCTGCCAACTTTTCTAGGGCCCATTCACTGAAAATTCGACGTTGTGGCAGATCGTTCGGCTTCAGTTCTTGCACGAGCTGTATTTTATACGGTTTTACACCAAGATCTTTGCGTAAAATCTTCCATGTGGTCGAATAACACAAACCCAATTGCTGCGAACGGCGACGAATCGACATTTCACGGTCTTCAGCAACACTCTCAGAAACAGACGCAATATTCTCTTCTGTACGCACTGTACGCATTCGTGTGGTTGGTTTAATGTCCAATAAAGTAAACTGAGTGCGAAACTTGGTCACAATCGCATTAATTGTTTGCTCACTTGGTCGATTATGTAGACCATAAATCGGACGTAAAGCGCGAAACACATTTCGAACCGAACACTGATTTTGGTAATAAAATTCAATGATTTGCAAGCGTTGCTCGTTAGTAAGTCTATTCATGATGAAATGTCAAAGCATACTGAGCATCTTTCTCTTTGACACCATGTCTGAAATCCCGAGTGATCTGTCAAATACTAATGCATGAAAATCCTAACCTCAAAAAAACCACCCTTTATAAATATTTTGTTTGTTTTGATTTTTGATTTGGATCCGCCATTTATAGTTTTTTTTTCAACTAGTGCTTATTTCAGGAATGATAAGACTTAGCTCAAATCTGATTTGACAGGTAATTAGTTTTATCCTTCCGCTGAAGAAATATGGTTGTGTGTGCGCTTGAACAACACTGGGAACAAAGCTTAGAGAAGATGCCGATTTTGCCATAAAAATTCATATTTTCTTGAAGGGGGAAAATATTGGCGCTACGTGCCACACAGCAGAAGCTACACTCGATGTTTTTATAGCATTTTCAAAAAAACAAGTTCAAAGTTTCAAGACGTTGTTACTAGAGACATCAATTTTATATAAAGTTGTTGTCTTATTTTTCAAGACATTTACATTTGTAAATAATGAATTCATGTCACCTTACATAGGTTAAACACTTTGTTCTTTCTTGATTTAAGTCTTGATTTAAATAGCACTGGGATAAGGTAATAATGTTCGTGTTTCGCGCTAATCGTTGTGGAATGAAAATCACTTAAAGCCCTTCGGAAAAGATAAATAATGCCCAGAAAATTAAATACATTAACCAGATACATGCTGATCAATGCTGATTAACGAGCCTTAACATCTACCCTTAAGGCAAATCGAAGCTCTTCAGATCATTTGCTAGGACCTCGACTCTAATAAGTTATTTTGTTAGAAGAAAAGGAATTTTGTTCAGCATTGCAGCAATTCTTTTTTTGAATGAAAGGATTTAAATTGTTGAACGTTTATAACAAAGAAGACTAATTAAAAACTTAAACTCAAACTTTTGTTTTAATGAAGAAACGGTCTTCTGAAATATTTTGTTGGAAAGTTTTACAATAAAGTTTAATCTAACGACATTTTTATGAAAAAAATGTGAACATTTTTCAAAATGCCGTTGAGACTTCAGACGCTCTCCTCAAATAGTTTGATTAATATTTTCACCCTAAAGTGTAATTTCCCGCCCTTTTCAAGTAAAATCAAAACATTACATTTAGTCCATATTTAATTCCTTGAGATTATTTTTTGTCGTCAGAATTGGAAAGTGAAGACTGCAAACCTATTCACAGGCATTTTTGATATAGTGAAACGAAATTGTTTAAAAAAGTTTTAATAGAAAAGGTCCGTTAAACTGGAAACACTACAATCGAATTTCGAAATTCTATTGATTCAAAAATGTATGGCTCCTTTTGTGCTAATTTGCTTTAATCCCGACTTGGTATAAAAATCCTTTTCCCCTCAAACGTGTGGTGTTCCCAGCATGACGTAAAGCTAGAAACACTACACCTTTAAATTCATTATTTCAAAAAACTGATGATGAGGGAATTTACGGCTCTTTTTGGGCTCCTAAGTTAGTGAAACCCAATTTGGTGTCTCAAGCCTTTACCCCCTAAATCACGTCACAAAGATGAAATTTTTGGAGACTTTCTTAACCAAACAAAATTTTAAAAATCTAATGATTGGGTAATTTTGGGCTCATTTTATGCTAGTTAAGTGGTCTTATACCGGTTTGGTTTCAAAATCCCTTTCCACAAAAAGATCCCTGAACTCCCTCAGCATGAGTTTTTTGAAATTATGATGCGGTGTTTCCAACTTGACTTCAAACTGGGAACATTACAAGTTTAAGGGTAAGGGATTTTTGAAAAGCTGGGATAAGAGCACTAAATTAGCACAAAAAGAGCCCTAAATTTCTGCACCATTAAAATTTCGAAATTCGATTGTGATGCTTCCAGCTTTACGGACCTTAATAGAAATAGTGTTTGACATTAGAGGTGGATGAGACTTTTTCATAGTATTGATGAATTTGAATAACCTAATTTTTTTCAAACTTCTCCAAATTTTCGTATAAGGACTAGAGTTTCTTATTTTTGTTTAAATTCACTGAAGTATCACATTTTATTCTTTTGGAACAAATTTAACTCTAAAACTGATGTGTAGTGTTCTAAAAATTTTCAGTTTTAAAAACAGGAATCAATACAAAATTTACTTTGTCTACACACTATACACTTTTGAAAGTAGTTAACATTTAGCCCTTTAACAGTGTTCATCGTATCAGGTTTTTAAATTTTGTTACTCTACAAATACGAATAAACTTACATCATTAGCACCGAACGAAATCAAAAAGGCATTGCCACACTAAAACCCTAACTTCGGAGTTTGAAAATCAGTTGATTTTCTTCAAAATGTAAAAAATTAAAAAAAATATTCATTGTTTATCTATTCGTTAAAAACTAAAACCATGGCGGTTAAAATGTTTTTCAAAATTAGGAACATATCCGAAAATAAACGCTTAGAATGCGTGTAAGATTTTAAGAGAAAGAGTTCTTGTTGCATTGCTATTTGTTCTTTTAAAGGGCTTGAAAAACTATACGATTGGTGAGAATTGGTTGGAATAAGAAAACGTCGTGGAATGCTCAGGCGATTTCGAAGGTTCAGTGGATTCTAAAAACTCGGTAGATTTTTTGAATCCAAATGGTTATGTCTATTATTCCTTAGGTTAAATTTAAAGAGCCAGTCATTCATACAACAGGTTTTTTTGAAGTTGATGAATGAATGCAATTAATGCTCCTCTACCTGTAGCATTGCATCATTTTTTGTTCTCAAGCATTACAAAAATAAGACTAAACTGTTCAATTTACTTCTCTTAAGCTAGAGGGGTCCTTAGAAGGTTTCCCGAAGCTATTTAACTAAATTTTTGCTTACCTACTTACTTAATGTGGCGCTACAGTCCTGTGTGAACTAGTGCCTCACCCAACAAACTTCTCCATTTAGCTCGGTTGGGTGAGGTCACTTTTCACTTGGTGCGCCACGGTCTTCCTCTACTACTACGTGACCCAGCCATCTTAGTCTTTGGACTTTTACCCTTCTGGCTAAGTCTACGTCGCTGTACAGCCTGTACAACTCGTCGTTCCATCTTCTTCTCCACTCCCTTCGATATACTTTTCTCTCGAACCGACCCAAAGTGCTTTCATTCGCTTTTGTCATAGTTCACGCTTCAGCACCGTATAGCAGGACGGGGATGATAAAAAATTATATAGCAACACTTTGGTCCCTCGAGAGAGGACTTTACCACTCAATTATTCTTAATTTTATAACGGAGCCTTGGTAGACGAAGTCCTTAACTACCGCAAAGTTACGTCTACCAATGGTGACGTTTTAACCAAGACGTCGGTGATGTAGGTTTTCTTCACTACAGCATGTACTTTGTTTTGCCCTCATTAACCGTTAAACCCATTTTTGCTGCCTCTGCCTCAATACTCACAAAAGCTATATTGACATCACGCTGAGTTCTTCCGGTTATGTCAATGCCATCAGCATATGCCAGTTATTGGACTGACTTTTGAAAGATAGTGCCTCTAGTGTTAACGTGTGAGCTCCGCATTATTCATTCAAGCACGATGTTACAAAAATCACATGACAGCGCCTTGTCTAAAACCTTTTTTTGACATCGCAAAGTTCTGTTAAGTTGTTTCCAACCTTTATGGACTATCGTGAATTCTCCATAGTCATCCTGCATAAACAGACGAGTTTGGCAGCTATAAAGCTCGTCTCCCTAGAACTGTCATATGCTGACTTGAAATCGATGAAAATATGGTGGGTGTCGATTTGGTGTCCTGCGTTTTTTCCGTAATCTGCCGTAATGTGAATACTTGACGACTGGGTCTTTCCTGGTCTAAAACCACACTGATAAGGACCTATCAGATTGTTGACGATGGGATTTAGACGTTCACATATTACGACAGAGAAGATTTTAAAAGCGATGTTAAGTAGACTGATGTCTCTATAGTTGGTGCAGTTTAGAGGGTTTGCTTTTTTCAGAATAGGGCAAACAATACTGAGGTTTCATTCATCGGGCATCCTTTCTATTGACCATATCGTAAAGATAAGTTGGTGCAAGCTCCTAACGAATTTATCTACAGCTGCTTTGAAGAGCTCGGCATTCAATCAATCTGCTCCAACGGCTTTGTTAGACTTCAGCTTAGATATGGCAATCTTTACTTCGTCTAAGTCGCGAGGACGGTTTTGTTGGCTTTCGTATTCTATGTTCAATGGATCATCCTGCCTGACAGCGGAATTCGGTTCGTCGAATATTTGTTTACTTCTTCCGAAAAGAAATTAACTTCTTCTTCCGGAATATTTTCGAATCCTTAAGTAGTTTTAGAATTTTCTAAAGGCATTTGATAGCCCTTTGAATTAAATTTTATTTCCCCTTACACGTTTTTCGAATTACCAACATTGTATTAAATTTTGATATGGTGTTTCTACTAAAAATCTTTTCAAACGGGGCCAAATACTGAGGTCCAAGACCTTTGCGAGCGAATAGGAGTTCAAAATGTACGCAACTATAATCGTTGCATAACTCCTTCTTTACTTTAGTCTCGATTCGCTGTTTGGTTCCTGTTTAAGTCGCAGCTTTTTTCTGCTCGCTATTTGCTACTTGCTATTTTACTAGTTTGTCTACTTGCTGCTTTACTCATTGTTAGACAGTCGTTAACGAAATGTTCAGTCAATAAACATGACAAGCCTCATTTCAAGAAGTATTATAGTCTGAAATCAGAAGAACAATGATGTATGGTTTAGGCCAAATTTGCTCAAACGAAACTTCAATATGCAGCATAAATTCTTCCCGAGATATTTAAGAATCGTACCACCGAACAGATCTTAACACAGTATTGGTATTTGAAAACTTAATTCTAAGTTATTTGACTCCTCATTCTTTACTGTTGCTTTAAAGAATATAATACCAAAAATTACATCAAGTCTGCTATAAAATTTATAGGTGTCGCACTACAAAAACTTATCACTGAAAATCCTTTAAAATATTCACTGTTTAATCAAAAACACCCTTTATATCCCTTGAAATTGGTCTTACGTATTTTTTTTTGTAAAGAAAACAAAAAGGAAACAAACTAAAAGCAACAGGCAACTAGCTTATAATGGTTGCCAATGTTAGGTACATCCAATAATTTATCTTTTCTTCTTCTTTTATCTTTTCATTTCAACATACAAAACAAAATTAACAAACAAACAAAAACTTTCTTTACCGTCGTCATCGTCCTTGTCGTTGTCTTCGGCGATGGGGCTTTTACATCACTCCATTGGACCTAACACCACTATATACTATAAAATCTTCTCATTTTCTTCTTCTTCTTCTTGATGCTTTCAAAAGCTGGATGATGCCGTTCACAATATGTTGCCAAGGGTACCGATTCCATTACAAGAGGCCACGTCACGTCTTGTTAGCAAAGATCCAACAACGAGGCCAACAGCACAACTCCTGCAATTGATTAAGTACTTTAAGTAAGTAATTTCCTCTGTGCAAACGTCTTCGAAATTAGTATCCCTGTCGGGGATTCTTTTTTTTTTTTTTATTTTCGTCCTTCGTCCTATATCTCTCCAAGCTCCAGCTACCAACTACAAACTCCCATCACACTATCATCCTCATCCTTATCCTTATTTCCTTGGTCAGCACTTGTTAAACAGTCTGTAAGGAGAGAGAAATTGAAGCTTCCATTGAAGTGACTTGAAACGGTGCGATGTGTACCATCACCTGTATAGTATACAAGGTGGATGTCACGACCCAGCGATTTACCTGAATTATCCTTCTATAATTATAGAATTGATGAGCACGCTCTCTTAAACTTTCCGTCTTCTATATTCCAGCTAAAGGAAGGAAGAAAGGAGGTGGAAGTGGAGCCGGAGTAGCAATGCTAGTAATTAGTTTTAATTGTGTTTTTGTTGTGGTATTCCGTTGCAGTGATCCCGCGGTGAATGCCCTTAAATTTTTGGACGTGATTAACATGAAGGATCCGACACAAAAGTCACATTTCTACCGAACGACACTTAAGGAAGTCCTGCATCTTATACCGAGGGTATGTATGACAATTTTATTTTAAAGGATGTCTTTCCTTTCCTTTGCTATTGCTTTGGTTTTATTATTTTAATTTTGGGTAACTCTGGATACAAAAGTGTATCCCTTTTAAGTGCGTTAATCTTGACGTTTTATGAGAAAGGACCTTAAAATTGAAATTTATGTGGTTTTATTGTTTTTTTTTTACTTTTTTTTCGGTCTTATGATATACGAACGAACCTAAAGAAATTATGGTGGCAGCATGTGTGGCCTTGTTTGCAACAAGAGATGCGTACTGCAGAGGTTTTAGCTGCTGTTTTACAACCAGCCTTGGCGCTCGTTCAGGAATCCACGCCGGAGGAATACGAAGTCATAATTCTACCAACGTTTAGGTGGGTTTGTTCATCTATTTTGTATATTGATGTGTGTTTTATTTTTAACTACCTATCTAGGTACATACGAGTAACAGTTTACGGAGCTTGATGTTTTGTCTAGGTACATTGGTATAGGCCATATGGGGTTGGTAAAAAGGTTAGGGTACTTTTTGAATTGAGTAATTTTTGGTGCGCGCGGTAAAAGTGGATTATTCGGGTTTTATGGGTTACGGGTTGTAGACTTTGTTTGAATTAAATATAACCTACACCAGACTTTCATACACATTTATCCTTTTGATTTATTTAGTTAATTGAAACTCATAGTCATCATCAAAGGAGTCTTTATGGTTTTTTTTAAACATAAAGGTACACATTATTGTATTTAGAGGCCTTATATGAATGTATTTCTTTTTATTATGTATAGGGTCGCAAAATGTAGGTAAGATTTGAATTGGTTGTAGTTTGTGTTGTTAAGTGGTGGCAACCCTAATAAAAACAAAAAACCTAACAGACATAACAGCAAAACATTGATTGTTTTTCATATTGCTCAACAATGAAAACAGATGGTTATTTCGTGGATATTTTTTATATTTACTTAGCTTACAATGACAGCTGTCAAAAATGTTTTCGTTCTTTATTTTTTACATTTTTCGAACAATTGATTTACGGCTCACTCAAATCAGGCCAGACATTTTGTTTGATTTTAGAAAATATTTCTTGCTTACGACTGGAAAAAGCATCCGGCTTTAAAACAATCAGTAAAGTTGGAAATTGAAATTGCAAAATGATAATTGGACCAGAGATATGAATATTCAGGCTTAACGTTCAATTATGATTAAATGTATGTTACCTGGAACTGTGCCCGAAGAAATTACGTCAGAACGTTTTTTGAGAAATCAACAAAAAAGCCATGCGACTATTTTTTGTAAGAAAACAAAATTTTTGCAAACTTTAGTTTCAATTTACGGAAAGGAAAAAAAGCCCGAACAATAGTTCGGAGAGGCACACAAATGTAATTCCTGGCGTTACACATTCTGTTAGTTTAAAACTATGTAAATTGTAGGGTATGCATTTGCAACCTTACCCTGATAAAGACTTTGGGCTTGGTGCGAGGTAAAGAAAATTCAATTTTTTAAAATTTGTATCCAAACATGTGAAATAAAACTTTTTAAATGGAAAAGAAGTTTTACATAGACTTAACCTCGAACTTACCCAAAATCTTATCCTACTTTCTTCTAGAGATTACAAATCTAGACCAGGCTATATAAAGGGTTTTTATTAAAGACTGGACGATTTTAAAATTGAACAAAACAAGTTGTATATAAACTATCAATAAATTTGTATACTTATTTAAAAGTCCTTTCAATGACATTTAGTGTGAAATATAAAATCATTTAATTAGCCGCCTTATTCAAAAGGCCCGTGGCTTGATGGTCAGTTCGTTGAACTTACACCAGCGAACTAAAAGGTAGTCTTATAAAGTCTATTGCGTACAGAACGGCCCGAAAGGTTTAGGTTATTCATTCAGCGATATTGCGACAGCTGGAAACTGAAAATAAACTTCCAGACAATTCTGTTCCGGAGACAATTCTGGCCACGAGAGATACGTGCAACAATTGGCACGATATGATCATCGTTGATCTTCTCGGACAGCGATTAGCAGGAAAAAGTTTGACGAAACGGCTGTTTTTTAGCAGTCGGCTTGACCCCAGAGTGAAGGTAATTTGCTAAATGGCCCTCATACGGCCAATGATCGTTTATGGGTGTCCTGTGTAGTTCAACGTTGACCTTTCCCAGAAGGGTGTTCAAACCGCAGGACGCTGTACCGGCTTATATCGAACAGCCGAATCTTCTTACGTGCATTACTATTTCAACCAGATCCTATACAACGGGATTCGAATCAACAGATTGACAATTTGCAATACATTGCAAGAGTTATGTATTCGACAAACAATTTAATTTTCCGGGCGTTCTATCCGAACGACGCGACGAGTGTATTGAGAGTGCAAGCTTGAGCGGTTTATTCCACCAGAGATAATCCTCTTCTTAGATAGTTGCGGGCTGATACAGGATAGATTGGCAGTTCCTTTTGTCAGGCCACGAACCGTGGATAGGCGACTCCTGTAAAATCGGGACGTCATGGCACAAGGCGGAATAGAGCTCCTTCGGTTCAGTAGGGCTGTGTCTGAACGAGACCGAACTGATAGGATGAAGCAGGAGAAGAAGTTTTGGTGGCTTCAATCGCTACTTGATAGTTTGTAGTCGGAATGGGGTGTTAAGCCTTGGCTGTTTTACATTCTTGTTTTATAGTTATAGGGTTTAGTTTTGAGTAGAAAAGGCATGTTGGCACACAAATAAATTTAACAAGAAAAAAAAAGAAAAAAACCAAAACAAAAAATGTTAGATAGTTAGATTTGCTGCTGTGGTTGTTCTAGTTTTAAGTAGCTTAAAAGTGGAATAGGTAGTTTAAGTGAGCTTTAAGTTTTTTTTTAAGAACCCAGTTTTTAGTTTTTAAGTAAAGATAAAAAATATATTGAAATTAGTTTTTTTTTCAAATTTTCTAATAAACAAAAAATAATAAAATGAATTACAGTAAAATAAATCTTAGGGCCTAAAGACATTAAAATAAAGTACAATTTCTTAACTTAGAGTGTCCGTATGGGACCTTAAAGTTAGTTGTAAGTTATGGCTAATTAGGCTAGTTTTATGAATTTTTGTCTAGCTTTAAGATAGTTTAAAGAACAAATTAATAAAAATGAATTTAAAAAAAAATTCGTTGGACTGTCATGCCGGAGGTTTGTGTTCGTCCCTGCCTGTGCCATCTAAAGTTTTTATCACGGGTACTGCCTCTTGCGAGGAATTGACAAATCATCCAATTGTAATTCTCATCATAAAAGTACGTTCTCAAATTAGCCGTTAGGATACGTCTTAAACCTGTAGGCCCCCTCAATATCTACCAACAGTACTCGTACATAGAAATGGTTGAGAGTCTTAAGTCACTTGGCCTTAGTTCTCAACGGACTGTTTATTTTTTAATTCAAAAGCTTCAGTTTTCAAAGGCCTTGGAGCATAAATCAGACTGAATTGGACTAATATCATTGATTAAGTTGTCTATGAGAGCGCCTGTAGCTTGTAGCTTTTGCGCATAGACCTGTGACTTAATAAAGATCCACAAGAAAAAGACTAAAGGGGTAAAATCATACGTTCTAGTTGACAGAATATTGATTCTGTCTTAAGCTGTTTGGAAAATTTGTCTTCGTCCAATTCAGGCAATAACAAGTTGGTGTCCATTGACTTATAGAGTTCGTCTTTGCAGGTGATAGCCTGGCCAGCATGATTTTCGAAGAAGAACGAAAAGCCTTAACCCAAAATCTGCACTAAAAAGTAAATTTATTTGAATGCATTGTTATTGTATGAATTTCGCGTGGATTAGTTTCGTCCCGAATTCGTCAATTTTGCTTAATCACAAACCCATAATCCTCATCGCTTAAGATTATTTTTGGACCAAAATTGGGAGCAACTTCAAACTACTCCAAAATTCAATTTATTACAAAACGTTGGGTCGGTTAGTTCGATTCGAAAATTTGCCATGTTATGATCCGCGACAGAGCAAGTCCTTGTAATCAACTGTAATCGAATTAACTGGCAAGGATTATGCTGCACGCTTTCACGAACAGTGGCTATATTTTCGGGTGATATTGCATTTCGTTGACGTATTGATGTTGGAAGAATGTTTAGTGAGTCGGTGGACTCCAATATGGCCACCCACATCAAAAATTCAAGCTGGAACGCGAATGATTAAAAACTGTGACAGAAAGTAAAAGGGTTATGAGCTGTCAAAATCTTCCCGCCACTATTAGTAAAAACTTTATAATTTGATTTCTGAACTTGTTTATAGGGTTTTAAATTGATGCGGGTAGATTTTGGCAGCCCGTGGGGCCATTTTGCTTTATTGACATCTGTCAAATCATTTGTTTATTATTCAGTTTTGTATGCCAAATCATCATGGCAAGTTACACGATTGAACAGTACGTTCAAATGATAACACTTTATTAGAAAAATGAGTGCTCGTTACCACAGGTGTCGCGCGTATTACGCCCATATTACGGTAGACGTCGTGGCCTTTAACCGTCGACTCTTTAACGTTTTATGGCCAAAGTCGAGACGATCGGTTCAATAAACAATCAGTCAACAGTGTACAGCAGAACCCGAGGCAGTCTATTCCTCTCCGTGCATAAGAACTAACCCTTTAGCAGACTATAACTTGGCAAATTTTGCATGACGTTTTAGGTCTACACCCGTACAAGATCCAAGTTCGCTGATTTGGCTTCGAATCGTTTGGAAGAGGAACCCAATTTTGGCCGAAAAAATCATCTTCAGTGACGAGGCGCATTTTTAGATGATGGCTGTAATAACAAAAAAATTTCCTTATATGGGACAACACCAACCCACGCGTGTTTCACCAAGGAATAATGCATCCTCAAAAAGTTAACGTTTTTTGTGGATTTTGGGCCGGCGGCGGCGGCGGCGTAATTGATCCGTAGTTTTTTGAAAACGAAGTTAATGAGGAAGTCACCGTCACTTTCTTATGGCCCAAATTGAACCATATGGACGTGGACACCATGTGGTTCCAGTAGGACGGCACTAGGTGTCACACAGCAAACGCCACAATTGAAATTTTACATCATCTACCCGCCCTAATTTAAAAACCCTATACCTATTTCTTACTTTCATAATTTTAGTTGTTCTCAGTTTTTTCTCAATTTGAACCAGAATAAAAACTTACGGGAGTCAATTTGAGGGTGTTCTAAAATAAAATTAGACCTCATTTCGCCAGTGAAATTTTCAGAAACCCACTCAACCTTTTCTAAGAGCAAGTAATTTTAGTGCTGTAAACCTACGACTTAATACTAACTTTGAATTATTTCTGCAATTTCCAACAAGAGAATGTATCTCCGAAAAAATAAAAAAACTAAGCTGGCGTAGGAAAAGACTAAACCCAAAACTTCTACGTGGTAGCTATTTAAAAAAAAAAGAATAAAATATTAGTAAAACTATTTTTAATAAGAGTTTTAAACCATATAAGAGCAGCCTACTGCTCTGCTACTCAATTGTGCATTTTGGTGCTTCCTTAATTTCCCCCTTTTCAATAATTTAATTTTGCAGAAAAATCCACATAACAAAGTTATTACTGCTCAATTTTGTTTTATAGTCTATAAATAAAAAAAAGAGCTTGTTTTTCTTTCTCAAAACACTCCCACTTCACTAAGCCAAAACCTGAATCAAGTTTGCAATATTGGTTACATTGCAAACCTAATCCTTTTACTTAAATACCTTCATACTTTTTAGTTAAATTAAGTTCAATTATTAATTTTATCTTATTTTAGTGCATTTATTTTTACACCTTGAGGATGAACTTCCGAGATTATCTCCCAAAAAACTTATACCACCTACACATACGAGTATGTACGTATGTGTATAAAACGCAGATTTTAGATTTATGCATGTTCTCTAAGGTTCTGATCTTAATTTCCTCAGATAATATAACCTTATCCTTATTTTGAATTAATTTTTCGTAAGGAAAAGCTATTTAAAGTTTAAGTTCTATTTGTATATATGCACGTATAATTTCTCTGCCTTGAAATGGTTTTATAATTTTTGTTTTTGAGAAATAACTTGACTGTTAAAGTATACGTTAAACATACAGTCTTAAGATTATCATGGCTAACAGTCAGGACGATAATGCTGGAAAATGAGAATCCTTTTTTAGAAAATATTGGCTTAATCCTTTTATGTGAATTGGTCGCTATAGCACTATCTTAATTCATAGGAATTAGTTATTATAACCTTCTCAGTATGACGAAGGTCCTTTTGGTGAGAAGAATTTCAAAGAAATGTATTTCCTTTTTTTATGAGAATATCTAGAGCTGCATAAAATGGTATTAATTTAGCACTAAAACTCAGCCCTTGCTACCAGACTATAATTTCCTTTTTTATATTTCAAGTTCCAACTTAGGGATGTGTCTGGTTTTTTTTTTGTGTATGTATATGTATTTTGTCTCAAAGGTATATTTTTTCGTACGTGTCCCCATTATGTTGGCATAGCAGCTTAACACCACCGCACGAGAGAACGTTCTGGGAATGCAAACTTTAGCATGTTGCACGTTCTGGAAAATCTCGTAAAATATGGAAGGAAATTGCATGAGAAAATACTACTCCTTCCGGAACATCATGGTTATAATGTAAAAAAGGATAAGGTACCCCTACGACTATATATTCCGGAATCAAGAATTGTGGGTAGAGAGGGGGGTTGGGGGAATGGGGTAGGTTGTAGAAGATTGTATTTGCAAGCTACAAGTAAAAGTTTTTGTATGATATTCTACGTTTTCAAGCTCCCAGCTCCAAGTACCTTATAAACTAATTCTTGTTTCGTATCTAAAATTTTGTGATGTTCAGTTGGTCGTCGTCGTTTTTCTCGTCCTCGTACTTTTCCTTCGTCGTTGAGGCAGTGAAAAGATGCTTACATGGTTAAAATGGATGTTTATATGTGGTACATGGTTTTTTTATTTTGTATTTCATTACAGGGTTGTATTTGCATCGCCAAAATCAATTCAAGCAACTGTAACACTTCTAGAGAACCTACATGTGATATTAGACAAGACTCCAACTGAAGAAATTAAAAATGATGTTCTACCGCTGTTGTTCAATGCATTCGAAAGTACAACAATTCAAGTGCAGGTAAGTTCAAAAAAACACATTTTGTTACTTGAGATTTTATCAACTGACAACATTTTATGAAAGATCCTTCTATAGTTACTTTTTTAAATAAAGGATGAAATTTCATCTGAAGGCACCAAAATCAGATTGATTTCATTCGGTTTTTGTTGGGAGCAACACCCCATTCGGTTTAATTCAAGCTTTTAGATGCATTAATCTAGCTTACTTTATGAGACAGGAAATTGAGTTTTGGTTCAATGCCACAAATAACCTTAACAGAGGGAATGAGTTGGCTCTGGAGAAAGAAATTGATTGCATGAAGTTTTTAGGCACTTTCTTGAAAAATTAACTGGCTAATATTTTGTTTACATTAATATTTAAGCAGTTCTTTTGACACTACACTGAGATACTATCGAAATCGTCTTAAATTAATGTAATGGTCTTCAAAAACCTTTCGTCAGCGTGAGATGAGATATGGAATTATTTTTCAATCAATTACACCTTTTTAATAATGACGTTATAAAGAAGACGACCTAAGTGGCTACCTTGGGGTACACCAGAAGTAGATAGAGAAGAAGAGAGAGTTTCATACACGTAGTTTTTAAAGTAGGAATAAATCAATTTCAACGAAATGGGTTCGAAATAAAAGAAAGTTTTAAGACTTTAAGTCTTTAAGATATTTTGTCATAGGCCTTAAAAAATCAGTGAAGATAGCGTCAATACTGTTTCTTTTTAGATCGCCGAAAACGTAAAGGACACAAATTGTATAGATCAGTAGTTGTAGATTTTAACTTCTGAAACGGATGAGCTATGGATAGATTCAAATCAAGTGAGAAGTTTGAAGATAGGACCCAAGTGAAAATCCATCACTTAGTTGATTTCAATACTGTTTGATCATATCAGGCTCAATTAATTGAGGAACCGAAAAATTGGGCAGATCTTCAAAATATTTCGGTCTTTTTCTTCTAAGCCGTCGAAGAGAAGATCCAAGGATTAGAAGTCAACCCCAATTCTTGATTCTGTCGTGGTATTCTTCAATTTGGCCAGGAAGAATGCTACTATAGAGGACTCCTGACTTTGCGTGCATTTAGTCTCTGACGAATATGAACAGCTTTTTAATTGGAGCTCTCAAACTGGACGTATTTGCTGCAATACATTATTTGTTAATCACTGCAGTTGGGTTGAATTCCAACCCGTATAATGAGTCTCCATTTTTTTCGTTATCCTTCTGAAAAAGATGTTGTAGTAAGCCATTCTGAATTGTGAGGTACTTTTGGGTAAACCACAGGGAACGGTTCTTCGTGTCCACACTGGACAGCTAGTAATGTCTGTGCGTTCAATCGATTGTTACAAGGCACAAGTCATTGAAGCTCTTTCTCGTGTGAAATTCCAGTTTCCATTCAGGTAAAGATTTACGTCTCAAAGTGATAGGGATTTTTCAGAGTCATCAATTTTACTTCAGAAATATATTGGACAAAATAAAAATTTGGTGGTATCACTACGAAACTGCTAGGAAAGAAAAGGGTAAAGAGATCTGGAATAAAAATAAGATCAATGCAAGTACCCGTTTTATTTGCGATTCCGCTAGATTGGTTTCTTGGCACTATCAGTTAACTGATCAATAAAAAGAAATATTTTGTTTTAGGACGGATTGGAAGCAATTCCATTTCTTCGGTCATCTTATAAAATTTAGAGGCAACGTACCCGCTATTTATCGGGGTTTTCAATAAGAGCGCTACAAAAGTTTTTTTTTTTATTAAAACAAAAACGGTTTTGCATATCAATGAATTTTTTTATTACTCTGAACGTACGTTTTATGCCAATATGTATGAAACTCGAATTCTTTTGCATGGTCACCACGGGCACTCTTGCAGAAGTCTAGACGCTGAACCAAATTTTCGAAGGTTTTCAAGCATAAATCCGATACTGCTGCAATGTCAAGTTTGATATTCGTACGAAGTTCATCAACCGTCGCTGGCTTGTTTATATAGACCATAGACTTGACGTAGCCCCACTGGAAATTTTCTAACGGCGTCAAATCGCACGCCCGAGTTGGCCAAACGACTGAATTAATTTGTGAGATAACACGTTCTCCAAACTTGGTGTCCAATAAATTAGATGTGACATTTGCTGTGTGGCTTGTGGCAACGTTTTGTTGAAATCACATGCCCTCTTAGTCCATATCATTCAATTTAGGCCAAAAATATTCGGTTATCATTGAACGGTCTGCGATCCCCATTAAGGTAATTTTCCGGTCTTGATCATCACGGAAGAAGTATGGCCCAATGACACCGCCTGGCCCATAAATCACACCAAACCGTAATTTTTTCATTATGCAATGATGACTGTAGATTGCTGCCTGACCAATACCGCAAATTTTGTATATTGAGTAAGCCATACAGCCAGAAATGATCCTCATCGCTGAAGACGATTTTTTGATGAAAATCCGAATCATTTTCAAGTTGTTGCTCAGTACAATTCACGAGCATTCGACGCTTCTGGTAATCATCTTTTCGAAACATTGTCCACAACGACGCCGGCCGCAGAGATGCTCAACGCTTGAGAACGAAGTGTGAGAGACACATTTTAGCTTTCTGCAACTGAATCCTCAGCGGCAGAAATATGCTCGACATTATGGAACTTCTTTGACTTACTGGCCTGTGTTCAAAATTGTCCACTACACCTTCAATTGATGATCTGCTAGGACAATTATGACGACCATAAAGTGGACGTAGCGCTCTTAACGTTGAGGCCACTGACTCAAAATTTCGGTATTAATTTTATTAATTTCGACTCGTTGTTGGCTCGTATATCTTCCATCATGAAATTGCGAACCTTACTCAAAAGAAATACCAAAGGAGCGTCAGAAATTATGGCGTCATTTGCTTTCAATGTCGCTCTACTTTTGTAGCGTCCCTATTGAAAAACCCTGTAGATGTAAAGTTTGAAAATTTCACGTTCTAGTCTTTAAAATCCTAACAACACAAGAACTTCAAAATTAAATTATTTATATTAAATTAAAATCTACAATTTCCGAATTTCCAAATCATATTGAAATAACCCCATTCCATCCTTGATTGCCTACAAGTTCTATAATTCAAATCCATAAGAATCCTAATTTGAATTTAAAATCACTATCCCGTCCTCCACAGACCCAGCAGCGAGTAGGCATGCTTTAATTCCAACACAAAAAATATCTCATGAAAAACAATTTCCCACCTAATCTTCTCTCAAAGCAAAAACCAAAATAAAGTTCAAACTATTTTCGATTCGATGCGATTTCGGAATTCATTTGTTGAATTGAACCGTGTCCATGACACTAATTCCCTTATATCTTTCTTCCTTTTCTACGAAAATAATCCCAGTTTTATTTGTGGCGCGCGGCAGCACATAAACCTATACTACTCTACCGTGGACCATAACTATAGGCAGACATATAGAAATAGAAATAGAATCGATTTGCCTTATATAGACGCAAAACGGATGGTCTTAGTGGCTTAACATCATAGAGGCGATCCAGATGATATTTCTGATAATTTGATACTCCACATACCCATCGCTAAGACCTCCAAATTAACATGGTCTTTGATGCTCTATCTCGATATACAGTCAGACACAAACAGTCCTCTGCCTCCTCTGATGTATAGATAGACCATCATCAGAGGATGTGCTGCTTCCTTAATACTTTTCTCGTAATTGGTAAATTGGATTACGGATTTGCGAAAGGCCAGGAAATAAAATCTACGATAATCACTACGCGGAGAGAGATATACCTTAACACAGTTTGGAAAAGCATTGGACCACAATCCATCGGGAAGTGGTGGTGGCGATTGTTGGCTTCCTTGTCGTCGTCATCGTCGTCGTCGTAGTCGTTTATGTAGATATCCTATTCCGCAAGGTTAATTATCCGAAATGAAAGTACACTAGAAAGTCCGGTGCCTTGCCGTGCCTTGCCTTGTCTGTTGGTGACATCGGTAATGCCGGTAGTGTAGTGGTGGCGGTGACAGGCAATTCTAGGTGAATATGCTTGCTTCCTTTGGATAAATTAATTGATTTTGCGTTTTGTGTTTTTGTTGCTATTGTTGTTGGTCCATTGCTCGTCCGTCGCGTCCGTCAGTCTCTCGGTTTTTCGTAATTCGAGGAAATTGTAATTTCGAGTGAATATCCTGCTGTTATGGTCAAAAAGGAATAAGAAACAAAATATTTATCTCCAAAAACACACCTCCAATGAATGTACATATACATTTCCCATCATATCGTAGAAACACACACACAAAATGTATCTCTATCTCTAACCTTAATCTATCTCGTTTTTAATCAATATTTATCTTATATGTATCTTTTATTTGGCAGAGTGCAGCCCTGGTGGCCGTTACAAATGTATATGATTGCATAGATGAGCTCTCCATACGACGGATGGTCTTGCCTAAAGTGAAAATGGTCTTTGAGAAGAATCACAACGATGTCAAAATTGTTGCCAATGTTTTGTCCTGCATAGAAAGGACATTGGAGAAACTAGATAAAGCTCAGGTATTCATGAGTTTTGTTTTCATTTTTTTTGTGTTGGTCTTTTTTTTACCTTCATACATATACATGGAAGAAAATCGGATGTTTGGTTTTTGGTTGACATTAAATTGTGTTGACATTTCATTTTCGTCCTTATGATTCTCATTTAAGGTTATGGATGAAGTTATACCATTGCTGTGGGATGTTAGACTTTCAGATCCTGATATTATTCTACGAGTTGTGAGTAAGTATCTATGTATATATGATTTGGAATTATATGTGTACACGAAGTATTGTATTTGATATGACAAGTTTAAATGGACTTAATTGATATTTGTATCTATTTGTACATTACTCTACCTTGGGATATAATAAATTAAACCAGTGTATGATTTTATACAATAATCTATGAGTGTATGTGGAACTTACGTGGTGGGAATATTTGCATGTTTTGTAATTAAGGGGACCTGAGGGATATTTCATCAAAATTAAATACTACCGAATGTAAACTCAAAACAAAACTCAATATCTTTTGTTTTCACACGATTTTATGGCTATTCACAATAATCAAACAGTTTGTTTGTCGCAGGTGGGCTCATTTGCAGTGGTCGACTTATTGAACCTTGTTTTCGATGAATCATCCACACACGTTTCAAAGAAAACGGAAACTATCTGGTAGTTCAATATTAGCTTTGAGATCCTCTAACGTAGGTGAGATGCTTTTTGTATAGACCAAGGACTTAACGTAGGCCAATAATTAAAAGCCTAAAGGTGGTTAATTACATGATCTAGTATGCCATTCGCAGAACTATTTCTAATTGAGTTTTCTTCAAATAGTTTTAGGCTGTGTTTTTAGTGAAGGTTCAAAGTTGTCAAATCCTTTAAAACAGTAACTAATTATGAGTAAACTTTAACTGAATCTATAATAAAAGTCTATTAAAAGATTTAGTAGCAATAACAATCTATGAACCTAATTGGTTTTCGAGTTTTCGGAGGTTAAAAAAAAATACGTATATCAACCCTCATTCTTTGGACTTTTATTATTATTTTTTTGGAATGCGTTGAGTGTTTGTTTTTATCAAGGTTGAGCGTTGTATTCTGAACAATTAAGACAGAGCCATGGCAAAGTGGATTTTTACTAACTATACAATCGATTTTTGTGCATTCAAATTTGAAGTGAAGTAAATCAAGTGAACTAAAAGGAGTTATTAATTTTGAAAGCAATTTGATTTTATTTTTGGGTGGAACTTATTAAAATGTTGCCATTTTTTTGTTTTATTTGATTGTTATCACAAAGAATGTTGACCAAATAGTTCTGTATTCCGTGTTCAAACACTCATTCTTAGGAAATCTACATGACGTGAGAGATTTATGCTACAGTCTCTGGTTTTCGGAAATAGCGAAGGAAAAAATAGCGCTAGATACCAATACCAATTTTTTTTGGGCAAGTTTTCTTTATTTCTGGCCTTTTTCATCCAAACTTTCTGAATTTTTTTCCATTTAAAAATAAATAAATGAGGTGTCACAAAAGAATACTTAACAAGAATACTTAACAAGCATTAAAAGGAAAGAAAATTTGAAACTCTGAGACCTTTACATTAAAGTAACATAAGTTTTTTCTAAAAATTTTATTCAGAACACAAAGCTAAAAACTACGTTTTCTAAAATTTATTTTTAACTGTCTCCTCTTCATTAAAATAATCTTGAAAATGTATAAAAATACTTGAACTATCAGACTATTGTCATCGCTTGTATTGCGTGCCCCATTAGATTTTAAGATTTGTAAGTCCCGAGAAATACGCCAGACATTTTTGTTCGAAACAAATACAAAATGTTTCCACTTTTTCATTGCAAACATAGAAAAGAGGAGAGTAATTACAATCGCTTACAGAGACTAAATCTGACATTTTGGTCCTCGTTTTTCTGTCCATGTGTGATGTTTCGTCCACATCTTAAGCAGCAGTTTTCTATACCCAGGGTCTTGTAGTTGATATATTGATGTTTTGAACTGGAATGACCGTATGAATTTCGGATGTTGTTTGAAGTACACATCGAATTCGAATGACTATTTGCAGTCGTCTTGCTTCTTGAAATTTTATTGATGTCACTATTTGAGCTGGAAATTCTTGACTTTTGTCGCAGTTCCTTGATTTCGATTTTTGAAGCTTCAAGAACCATTGCTTTGAGTAGAATTTCATCGAATGTAATCTTTTCAGTCTGTAAATTGTGTTCACGTAGCCATTCATCTCTCAGACCACGAATAAATTGAGAACGTAGAAAAATTTCAGACACGGAAACAGATTTTTGTCACGTTTTTTCACATGTCACGTTGAATTTACATTCAAGACTGTTTTTTTTGCAGCAAGGATACAAAATCAGTAATATTTTGATTGTCCTTTTGAGAAACATTAAGGAAAAACCACTTTCTTCTTTGGAATTAGTATCGTTTTGAAGTTTTCGATTAGGTCTTTAAGATTTAGGTTCTTTACAGGTTTTTTAGGTTCTAGAAATGCAGCTAGGTTATTGTAATGTTAAGAACCAATATAAACGCAAAGGAGTTGTGCTTTTTTGGCTTCGTCTGCAACATTTTTCATGCTGCAATTATTTTCAAAACGTTCTAGATACTTTCACCTTCTTTTGATCTTTAAAAGCTTTTAAAACTTAAAAACAAACCAATACCTTATGCATATATACGATAACCACAGCCACCATGATATCTGGAATGAGGCCATCTAATATATGTCCTTGGTAAACAAGGTTCCCGACATAATCCGTGGTACCATGTCAGTAGTAGTCTCACTGATAGTCTTTGATGAAGTGGCAACTACGAAAGATAAACCTTTCATCTTAAGCTTAAAATAATAATAATAAAAATAATAATAAGCCGATAGGCCGTTTGTACAAGATCTTCCAAAAACTTAAATTTTTCCGAAGCAGATTACTAGAGCTATTAGCATTAGCTCACATAGTTAAGTATTTTTTCAGTCACTGACTGAATTACAATTTATTAGAACAATATCTTTTCAGAAGCCAACAAACAACCCCTGCTGAGTAAGAGAACCCGAAGCAATACAATTGTTTAGAAAATAAGTTTGAAAGCCGTTCAAAATGTTTGGCTTACAGTACTCACAAGGTCAGAATACCAATGCCTTCACTTTTTGGAAAAATTACCAGTTTAATTTTTTTTCATTTTATCAAAATTTTAAAACTATTTTAAAGCTAGACAAAAATTCTTAAAAAACTAGTGTAGATTAAAAAAACTTTAAAAATATCTTGCAGGCACTATGCAGGTTCTCTAAGTTAATCCATTATCTTATAACTACTGCCTTTCGGCCTAAGAACTATTTTAATAGTAAATAACGAGAACTTAAAAAACTAAAAACTAAATAAAAAAAAAACCGAAGCCCATTACAATACTTAAGCAACTTAAAACTAACCAATAAATATTTTTGGTAATTTGTAAAAAATATGAGGATTTCTTCCCCTTCCTCGGTTTCTACGCTCGTTGTGAATGACACTCCATTTGTTAGCTCTTTAGAGAAGACAAATCTCTATGCCAGGCAGTTTGCCGCCAATTCAACGCGTTATGACTCCACCTGTACTTGAGCGAGTTAATGATTCTATGGGGCAAATCTTTTTTCGCACTCATACTGTAGCGAGAGTCCTAAAAGTTCCGAACATACAAAAATCTGCTGGTCCGGATGGTATCCCCGCTATTGTTCTGAAGAGGTGTTCTTCATCGCTGGCAAAACCACTGCGTAAGCTTTTTCATCTGTCCTACTCCAAAAGGTCTCGTTCCGAGCGGATGGAAAACTGCATTTGTCCAGTCTATTCCAAAAAAAGGCGAATCTTCCTCACCGTCCAATTACCAACCGATTGCACTTACGTCCCCTTCCTTCCAACGTCATGGAAACGCTGATTAATTATCAGCTCAAAAAACTTCTAGAAGATCAAAAGCTTTTCAATGACCGACAATAAGGCTTTCGAAGCAATAGGTCCACTGGTGATCTCATGGTTCATCTCACCGAATAGTGGAACAAATATTTACATCGTTTTGGAGAAAGTTAGATTATTGCACTTGATATTTCAAAAGCATTTGATTTGCTTTGGCATCAGGCTCTCTTATTGAAAATTCGTGCTTTCGGTTTTCATGAATCCCTCCTTCATTGGAATAGCAATTACCTTTCGAGTCTAAAAATCACAAAATAAATGCTGGTGTGCCCCAGGGCTCTGTTTTATCTCCAACACTATTTCTCATTTTTTATTAATAATCTCCTGTCTGCAAAACATCTAATCCAATACATTGTTTCGCTGACGATAGTACTCTTAGCTTTTCATATTCCTTTTTAGATACACATCCCTCTTCTTCGGATGTGGAACTGCAAAGACAAAATATGATAAGCTCATTAAATTCCGACCTTAACAGCATACAGAATAAAAACCCGCGTGGAATTTAATGCTTCGAAAGCACAAAACTGAACATCTCGATATTGTCGGTATGTGTATCACCAACAAACTTTTGTGGAACGATCACATACGCGATGTCGCCAAAAATGCGGCAATATGTTCGGGTTTTCTAAGGCGATGCAAGGTGTTTGTCTCCCCTCTGATCTGGCTATTATTTACAAGACTTATAAACGTCCAAAGCTTAAGTATAACTCCTATATCTGGGCTGGTGCTCCTGAAACTTACTTTAGCCTCTTGGATAGTATTGAACCTAGAGCATTTAGATTGATTGATGGTATTACCATCATAAGATCATTTACGTCACTTGAACATCGTCGAAATGTTTTTTGTCTCACCCTCTTTTACCGTCATTTTAATGGTTTATGCTCTGGAGAAATAGCCAGCTGCATTAATCCCCTTAAACAGTTCAACCGTAATACTCGCGCTTCTAGGAATGCTCATTAATAAACCCTCGAGCCCAACTTGTGCCGTGCTGTCAAGTACAGAGATTCGTTCTTTAGCTGTACTATGCGAATGTGGAATGCCTTTCCACACTCTGTCTTTCCCAGCTATTGCAATATTCAGGAATTCAAAAAAATGTGCACCGATATCTCCTTTCAACACCTCTCTCCCTTTCCTAGTGCTCACAGTGTGTCTACATAATAAGGGTAATATATCCGCTTATTATAAAAAAAAATGATACTACTTAGAATTACTTAAAATTACTTAAAAACTAGAACAGCCGAGGTAAGCTTTTGTTTTTTTTTTTCGATCCCTATCGGAAATAGTCCTACTGAACCGAAGGAGCTCGGCTCCCGTCCAGTGCAACGACGTCTCGACTGTAAAAGAGTCGCCAGTTTTACGGCTGATGTGGTAAATTAGCAGAACCGCCTTCCTATCCTGTCTCAGCCATCGATCGTCTAAATAGAGATTAGCTTCGAGCGGAATGTTGCCACTTAAACGTGCACATTCGTAGTAGGTGTTAGTTGTCGACATCGCTCTCGGAATGTGTTATTATCTATCCTGTTTATGTTGGTTGTATTGTATAGAACCTGGTTGGAATAGTAATGTTTGTACTCCGACTCTGGTGTTCAGTGTAGTCCAAGGCAACGTCACAGAAATTGTCTCTCAAACAACCGAATCATTCCCGTTTGAGATGGGGCAACGTTGAACCATACCGGGCACCCATAGGCCATCATCGGCCGGATAAGGGCCATGTAGCAAATCACCTTCACCCTGTTGTCAAGACGGCTGCTAAAAAACAACCGTTTTGTCAGGTCAAAGGCTCCCCTAGCTCTGGCCAGAGCAGCACTCATATACTGTCGAAATACAAGTACTGATCCAACCAGATTTCAAGGTACTTTACTACACTTTTTTCGCCATTGGTTGTCGCTTTGGTCCAACGATCACTAGATTTTTTTAGTTCTTTCTCGTATCCTTTGAGGCTCCATACAGCAGAGTATGATTTTCAACTTTCAGTCATCGCAATATTGAAGCTTCCAGTTTCCTCGCTTTCTATTCCTATATATGTACGCTTAATCTAAAAAGTCTCCGTACAGCAGCTTAAATTTATTGTTTTTTTTTTTTTAATGTTCTTTTGAGTTCTTTTCACTACTTCAACATCAAGCTCAAAAAGTAAGAAACCCAAAAAAATGCCATCATTTTCTGAAAAATGTCTTCGGAGCATAACCAAAAAAAAATCCTTTGCTAACTTTATCTTGCGTCGATATCTTTTATGTACCTTCGCTTTAATGCATCTAAGTGATTTCTTTTTATTCAAATGATCTTGCTTAGTGTATCGTTTAAAAAGTAAGAAGAAAATTTAGAAACAAATTTCTATTTCTGAAAATTCCCAGACTGCATGGCATTTGAATAATAAATCACCATGATGATGCATAACATTTTCATTCCTCGTTTTTATTTGATTTTTATCACACAATTTTCGCAACAAATCAATCCTCTCTTTGAATCAATCAGAGAAAAACAATTCCAATGAATCTCATAATTCTGCAACCATTCGAATGGTAAAAATCAAATGTACTCCTACTCCTTTTTTTCGTCCTTCTGTGCTTCGTGACGTCGTGTCGTCGTCGGTTCATTCTGTCTTTCTGTCTTTTTTTCAAGCCCACTTTCATCTAGGTTACCATAGATTTCCATTAAAATCCTCTTTTCATCTCTGCGTGTGTCTCCAAAATGCAAAAGTACCATTCTGCGTTCTCATACATACTCTACAAACATCCTAAAACGACGATACACTCGCCTTGTGTGTCACGATAAGGACAAGGACGAGAATGAGACGAGAACGACAACGACAATGAAAACGACGACGAAGGATGACGATAAAATCACATGAATAAAAATGTGTATTTTTGAACTTATTCCATGACATTGACAAGCTCTACCACCATTCTCCCAATTTCAATACTATAACAATACTATAACCACCCCCCCCCCTCCCTTCATTGGATTGTCTATCTTAAAAACAAAAAAATAGCAAAATGCAAAATCGCTGTTAACATCACAAACTCGTCTTCTCTCATTTCAGACATCTACAGGAAAATGTTGTCCGATAAAAAGTACGGACTGTCAGTCAACATAATGGCAACCAGGATAATGCCATCCCTTATTCCGCACACAGTTAATCCCTCATTAAATCTGGAGCAGTATACAATTCTGCTGGAGGTGAGTTAAGTTTGATACGTTACGAACGTTTGGATACTCTACGATGACGACTACGAAGAGTATAACGATCGTAATGACCCAACCACGTACAAACCCATATCCTTTTTTTTGGCTATTTTTTTAAATTTATCTGACGTGCGTGTAAAATAATACGACTATACATGGCTACGACTTTTGCTATACAATCATCAGGTATTGCAAGAGATGCTTGACCATATCGATCGACAGCAGCGTAACAAATTGAAACTGGACAATTTATCAATACCATCGCCGGAGCGACACCGAACGCTGAGGCATCAATTTTCATCGGATAACATGCATGTGCCACCATTCAACATTCCCAATTTGCGTATTGATCAAAGGAAGACCTCCAGTGCCGAGGATATGGCGCGAAAGAACTCAACTGGTAAGCTAAAATCTCTGTATACCTAAATATGTAATCTATACAATGTGCAGTACGTTACGTATGTACGTAAATTATGCCTATACGAAGCAGAGAGGGTGTTGGATATGGGTACTTTTTTCATGTTAATCCATTAACTAGATTTCGTGTAGCCTTGCAGAAGGTTTTAACGTGTATAACATGACAGACACTCCGCATCATTTGGTTTGATTCATGTCAAAAAAAAACTGATCAAAGTACTAAAAAAATAGTTCAGAAAGAGTCTCAGTAGAAATCATCGATACTTGGATTTTTTAAGCACAAGAACAATTTCTCCATATTTATACTTGGACATTTTAAAAACTAGAACTACATCCAGGCCCGAAAAAAATAGCTTTAAGAGATTCTTTTTTTTAGAAAACTACAAACTAAATAGAGATTGCAAAAGTATGATTATATTTTATAAAGCGATTAACACTTTTTCAATGGATTTTTTTGGTGCCTTAATTCAAATCCGACTTCAGAATAAATGTATCACGTAATATTTTTGAGATAGTGCTTTTTAAAATTAGAAAACTTATTTGAGGCTGTCTTAATTTATGAATGAGATTTTTCTCAATAAAATACTTGGTGGTTCTCCAAATCTTTTTTTTATAGTAAGCGCACAGTTTGAGCACTGATAAAGGGAGAGAGGGGTAGAAAGGAGGTTTCGGTGCACATTGGTTTTGAATTCCTGAATATTGCAATGGCTGGGAAGGACAGATTGTGGAAAGGCATTCCACATTCGCGTAGTACGGCTTAAGAACGAATCTCTTTACTTGACAGTACGACCGAAGTTGGGCTCGAGGGTTTATTGATGAGCATTCCTAGAAGCGCGAGTATTACGGTTGAACTGTTTAAGGGGAGTAATGCAGCTGGCTATTTCTCTACAGCATAAACTACTAAAATAACTGTAAAAAAGGGGGAGACCAGAAATATTTCGACGATGTTCAAGCGACGTAAATGACTTATGATGGTAATATTACCAATTAATCTAAATTCTCTACGTTCAATACTGTCCAAGAGGCTTAGGTAAGTTGCAGGAGCACTAGCCCAGATATAGGAGTTATACTCAAGTTTTGGACGCATATAAGTCTTGTAGATAACAGGAGAGAAAAACTTCTTGGTGATACACATGCCGCTAATATCGAGCTATTCAGCTTCCCCAATGCAAATGCCATCTATGGATACTGGCAAGGGGGTATATCTCGCTTTAACGATGCAAGACATTGGTTTTTTATTCCCCATTTCACAATTCTGTTTAGGTTGGAATTTAATGAGCTTAACATTTGTGCTAAAACGGTTTTCAACAGGAAAAGGCAAAACTGTTAAAAAATTGTTTGCTCTTGTACCAAATCTCTTGCCTTATTAATTCTATTATATCAAGTTTTAAAATATAGAAACAATGTTGAAAACTGATAACTTAACTCCATGACGTATTTCTCAAAACTCTGAAAGTGTTAAATTCAAGATTTGCCCAAAACAACATATAGAGTCAAGTAAAGACTTATTACTTATGAGGATTTCTAGAAAGTAAGATACTTAAAAGATTTAAATTGAACTTAAAAGAGCTAGATCAGCTTACAATTTATTAATACGAGATATTTTGAGTTTTAATTTAGCCTTAATAAATCCCTTTTTGGCAGTTTTAAGCACTTTTAAAGTCGCAAATGTTTGAAAGCCCAATGTAAGAAAAAAATTTAAAGGCGAAATTCGAATTAAGGACACCTTAATCCTTAAAAAAGAGTATTTGTGTCAACCAGTTTATCGAATTTTGGAAAAAATACTTAAATATTTCTTAAAAATAAAATAAAATACAATTTAAATACTTTACAATGAAAAATCTCTCCTATTTTCAGAAAAATCAAATTTAAGTTTTAAAAAAAATTGTATATGGTCGACTGTTAGTTCTGTTGTCAAAAAGCTTAGCCAGCCTTAGAAGAAGGAATGACAGACAAAAAACTGGAAGGCCAGAATCGTTTGACCCACAGTTTTTGACTTTCCTACCATCTTTATGTTAACAATCGTAATCTTGATTTCAATTTCTTTTACGAATGCCATACTTGCCATATTGTATGTGCTATTTGTACAATTGTCAAAAAAGCTACTGTAGCTCTCTTTTCTTGCAAAAAAAGCTTTTGGTAATAAATGGGGTTTACAACCCGGTATCACGCATTGGCTATTCACATCGGTAATTAGAACGATTTTAATGTACCGTGTGGCAGTGTGGCGGACTGCCTCAAGCTTCGTCGCAGTGGATTAACAACAAGATTGGCCTCTCATGATATCAACATCTGATATCCGTATTTTCTCATATAGTCAGGCTGCTATCAAATCTCTGGACTTTGTCTCTACGAATTCTGTAACAGTCCATAACTGTGCATCATATCTAATGGAGATGGAATAACAGTTTGATGTTCACCTTTGCTGGGTGCGGGCATACAAAAAACATCTGGCCAACACTAGATCTAAAGCCATCACGGTGCTTGCTATCTCTAGCAAGACGCATATTAGCTCGATAATAGGTGTCATAACCGGACACTGTCTTATAAGAAAGCACGCCACGAGACTAGGCGTATTCTCAAATGACTTTTGCAGAAGCTGTATCGACGAGGAAGAGGAGGAAACAATTCTTCGCCTTCTCTGTACAATTCCTGCTCTAGCTCATAAACGCAAGAATTGGCTAGGAGAATTCTTCTTTAACGATCTAAACGATCTAAATCATATGAGCATAATCAGCCTCTCACGTTTTGTAAGGGACTTAAACTGGTTCTATTGAGCTTAGGAAAAAGCCTCAAGATTCTTGTTGTATCACAATAGGCCATTAAACTGGCATAAGTGTGTTCAATTTCATCATGAACAGCCACTTTAACCTAACCTAATCTAATTTCAAGAACCGAATACCTTCTGAAAGGTTTTTCGCTGCATAATATTTTGTGGGGCTTAGAAGACAACTTAAATTTAAAAATTGTTTTTTTTTTTTTTCAAAATTCTAGTCATCTTTGAATTTCTTTCTCTATTAAATTTTGTACAACTTCTAAAGCACTTGGAGTACTTTTCTAATAACTTTTACCTTTTTCAAGATCATTTTTTGTCATTTTTGAGGAAATAAGAAATAAACTAATATGCAGAAGGAATTGAGAATAAATTCGGAATTAAAATATTTTAGTAATGAAATGTTCAAGTGGAAATTCTGAAAAACTCCTGTTAGTACATACAAATCGTAGTGGTTAAGGATTTTTGAGGATTAAGTAAAAAAAAAACTAGACTGAACTTTACACTATGAGAAATTTGAGTCTCAAGGAATTTTCAAAAATATTCTGTCCTTCAGTTTTTCCTTCTTCCTTTTTATTTTATTTTACTTTTGTCACAGAAAATATTCCTAATCGAACGACATTGAGTTTACTCAGTTCATATATCGAGGACATAGATTTGAAGGCCTAAAGTGTATCGTATAGATTTTCGTTATTTATTGGATAATTAAAGGTTCCCAAGGGACAAGGTTACGAATTGCCGTGCCGATGAATGCCGGCGTAAATCAATTCCTCTGTAGTCTGTAATAGGAAGATAGGTTTATTTTATTGTATGGCTTACTGTATTAATCAGAATCGTATATATTTTTTCTGACCATGACCACATTTGAATCGATATCAATTCTGTCAAATATCAAATTTAGAGATTAGGAATTTAAGTTGCATTTAGTACTGAAATAAAAGTCAAATGATTTCCCCTTCAAATTTGTATTTTAATAAAATATCGTTTGCGATTTTTTATGCTTAGATAAATAAAAAGAAAGTTACTTGAAAAATGATTCTTAGTGGAATTAATTGTTTTCATTCAAACAAATGATTAAAAATTATTACTTTACCTTTTAGATTTAACTCAAAACTTTTTTGTTGAATTATTCAACTTTTTGGATACAAAGGAAATAACAGATTCATTATATTTTTTGTAAATATATACTTTCAAGCACGCTTATTTAAAAAGAACCTTAATTAAATGCTTGAGGCATACGATTTTCAACCGAATTCAGGACGAGCAGGACGACGACAACGCGCCATCTGGATGTTCACACGATGATTTTCAAATAAATATATACCTAACCTACCTACCTGTAGCTTGTACCCTGATTATTTTAATTAGAATTTGTTTTGTTTTTCTTTTTTATATTCATTAAACTTTACCAGTACTTCATACTTTTTTTGTATATAATCAAATTAAACCTTATCCGTCATCATGATTACCTTTTTTTTCCTAAAGGTTTACATTCTTCGTTTTTCTTCTTTATCAACTTATTTCTTTCAAAATACTTTCAGATTTTTTTTACACCACCAATAAAGAAAAAAGTTTTCAATCAAAATGTTGATACACAAAATTAAATCAATTGATCAAAGAAAATCAAAAGTAACCGGACGCCCAACCGACGCACGACGCCGCCGCCTGTTACCCTAAATAAGTCGGTATTATTTATGTATGAAGCTTCGTCTATAAGTCCTTTAACAGAATCAAACTTCTTGGACTATGACAAAATTAATAACTTAATTATGTCCCTCGTCGTTATTTAGCCAACAATTTAATTGAATTTTGAAAACCGAGGCGCATAACAATAATATTCTAGGCATTTTAACCCACAATCCACAATATATAGACAGGATGGGGCCTTTAGGCTTTCGACTTCGCTGTTGCGGTTGACATTAATGTTATTCAATTGGCGTGCAAGAGACATTTTATGAGAAATCGTGTCGGGTGGTAGAAGCAGATATGTTTATGCACGTAGTGTTAAATTTTGTCTTTAGAATAGTTCAAAGGATATGTTCTTTGGCCTTAAAAAAAAGGGTTGCCGCTCTAACTAAAAAAGTGTGAAAAAGTTGGAATATGGGACCTGGTCTACATAGTGCCTAGACATGAGTCCTATACAAATTATTAATTATTGAGAAGTTTACAAAGTTACAAGTATTTTGTTTGTCCTCAGCAATGGAAGGTGGCTAAAATGAGCGACTTAAAAATAAGCAAAACACCTTGCAAATTGGAATAAACAATGACGAAATGTTTTATATTAACTTCCCATAGAAAGTTATTGTAATGGGTTCGATTTATCGAATTGAAAATTTGGCATTTCTCAACGTTTCAAGATCCCTAGAGTCGAAATAAAAGATTTTTAGAAAGATGTCTGTGCGTGCGTGTGTACGTACGTTCATACGTCCGTACGTTCACGAAGTTTCTTAGACATCCATAGCTCAAAAACCAGATGAAATGTCGACTTCAAATAAATGTTGCTATACAGATAATAATGCAGAAAGATGCAGAAAGGGCTCTCAAGAAAATTGCGTGGTTGGTTTTTATTACCATCGCAGTTTGAAAAAAGGTGCAAATGGAAAGGTTTAACAAGTAGCGCTGATAATGTCGTGTTTTATCCTTATGATGTTTTTTTGTCTATCTCATTTTTTTCAAAATTTATATTTTCGGAAATTAGACACAAGTTATTAGCTCTCTTGAAGTATTCAGAATGGGGAACAGGGAAACATTTCAGAAATGTTTTGAGAGCGTTCTGATCAAAACAAAAACTTTTCAAAAACATTTCACAAATGATTCATTGTTTCTTATTCCGAATGCAAAAATATATTTCCTTCTTAAGCATTTATGGCCAGAAAGTGGGTGAAAAGCTTTGAATATAGATATAAAATGTCGCGAGAAGTGTGGACCAACTAGAGTGATATGCAATTGATAAAAATTATGGTACGATCCACTGACGAACATTTTTAAAAATAAAATCAAAAAATAATTTGTCTGACATTTCTGAAAAAATATTTATTGGAAAAGGTAAGATCGATTGAAGCATTAGACATGACACCTGACAGTGCTACTTCTTTAACAGTCCACTTTTAGGCACAAAACTGGATACAAAAATGTGAAACAAAAGAACATTTCAGAAATGTTTCTCAAAGTGTCCACACGAAAAAAACTAATCAGAAACACTTCTGAAAAGTATTTACAAAGTATTTTAAACATTGTTTTCTGAAATGTTTCTTTGATGTGGACACGCCTTAAAAAACATTTCAGAAATGTTTATCTGTTTTTGAAAATGTTTTTAAAACGTTTCTGAAAGGTTTCGAAAACGTTACTTAGGTTTGTTCAACTGAATATTTAAAAAGTTATATAGTTTTTACCCGTGGCATGATGGTTAGTGCGTTGGACTGTCATGCAAGGGGTCCTGGGTTCAATCCCTGCCTGTGCCACCTTAATTTAAAAAAAATTAATTTCCGCGGGTACTGCCTCTTACGAGGAATTGACAAATCCCTCAAGAGTAATTCTTGTCATAAAAAAGTGCTTTCTCAAATTAGCCGTTCGGATTCGGCCTAAAATTGTAGGTCCCTTCCATTCCTGACAACAGTGCTCGCACACAGTCACTAGGCCCTGGTTCACAACGGATTGTTGCGCCACCCAATTTTAATTTTGTATTTTATTTTATATTTTTTTTTATAATGATGGCTGCGATTGAAAAATTCAGAAACTTTGATCTAAAAACAGATTTGTTTGTGTCAAACGGTGAATAAATTAAGATCGACTAAAAAGTCGGATTTCGATAAAATTTTTGAGATTACAATTGTGGAGAAGTAGAAATAAGTAGGTCCACAGATTTTGTTGGTCTGTCTGTCTTGAAAATAAAGGCTTTTTATAAAGACGAACCAAAACAGTATCTTTTTGTCAAAATTCTAAGATCCAAATTTTCTCAAAAAGAAACTATACAATTTTTGTTTTAACTTGAAGTCTTTCAAAATGAAAATTTATTTTTGTATTTCTACAACAAGGTACCCCCCCCCCCCCCACTCCAACCATAGAAACGTGGTTTTGTATTTAAAATTCCTCAGGAATTGATTGACGGATTTTAATATGTTTTTTTCTAACAAAGTTAAGATCAATTTCTCTAATGTTGGAAATACAAATCTTGTCAAACTGACGATATTAATTATTCCGATATATACCAGTCATAGAAAAATAGTTATAAGATTTAACGAAAAAAGTATAAGACGTACAATTTTGGCAATATTGATTTATAAATACTCGTAGATTGTGAAAAATCAGTGTTACGACAGACCAATACATGGAGAAAGTAGTTGTTTTATAATTTTATGACTGTCTTTCAAATTTTAACCCCTGTTTAAATAATCAACATCAACAAAAGCAGTTAATAAAAACATTAGAATCATAAGAATCATGTGAAGATTGAACCACAATTTTTAAAGTGTTAGGTATCTCATCAATTTTAATTTAATAATTTCGGTGAATTAAGTGAGGATAAGAGTAGTGATCGTAATTCTTTTAAAAGTACAGATCTGACTTACTTACGTAGGTCCTCATATCTGGGAAGTCCGTTGGGAACCCCTAATGGGCATAGGGCCTCTAATATGCCTACACGCCATCGTGTGAGGTTTCCTGTGATGTGTTTTAGCTCCCTCCAACTCTTGCCTAGTGCCGCTGATTCCTCTCCTTGACTGCGTCATATGCTTCTCGGTTGTCTTGCTCTTCTTCTTTCTTGCGTAAGCGCTTTCCACTGCTTTTCGAAGCGAATGTCCAATCCATTGCCATTTACGCCTTCGTAACCTGTGCTTGCTATGAGGACCTGATAGAATATCCGGTTTGGCAGGAAAATCCTTGGGAAGACGAAGGTTTGCAGCTTTCTTGTAATGGTTGAAGTAACCTTCCAGGTGCTGCACCCATAAAGAAGCAGCACAAATTTGACATTGCCGCGAAACAGTCGAAGCTGATAGAGTTATTTCTGAAAATTTTCGACAGCCTCCAGAACAACGCTTTTGCTTGGCCAATGCGGCAGATGACGTCTTGTTCGGTTCTGCTTTCGATGGTGACGATACTTTCAAGATATTGAAAGCTTTCCACTTTTTGCACTGGTTGCGAGGAAATATTTAACTGAGAGGATGATCGGATTCCGCGGCTGATCATCTTTCTTTTGCTGGAATTAATGTTCAGCCCCACGACTTCTGCTATTCTCTCCACACTTGTTGTCATTTGATGGAGATCCATGATATTTTGAAAGAGTAAGCAAACATCGTCAACGTTATCCAAGTGCTTTAAATAGGATGTCAAAACCATTGGATCCCTCTGCTACCTGACAAAGCTGCGCGCAGTACATCGCTTATCACCAACAAAAATAATATTGGAGACAGAATACAGCCCTGTTTGACTCCGATACGGATTTCAAAATTATCTGACAACCTACCATCGTGCAGAACGTGACACTTGTATGCATATATTGCTTTTCATAATAGCAATTAGTTTTTCTGGAATGCCTCTTCTCATATCTTAACAATTGATTTCAGGTTAATAGAGAGATTGCTGTGATATTTCCAAATTAGGAAAAATTGGTTCTGTAATTTTGGCAGATTATCAGAGGTTCAACCGTTCGTTTATATGCCAATTATAATGTTGACCAATTTAAAAAGTGGTTAATAAAAATAACTGAGCAGCAGCTTATTCCATAAACCGTATTTGTGACATCGATCCCTGGTTCAGTAATTTTATTTGCTTGATTTCGTTGGATTTCCTAATATTCAAGTGATATTTATAATTTGATATAAATTGCATTTACGACACAACTGAACCTTGAACTAAGGTTGAAACTCACTTAACCCACCAAAATCATTGAATTCACATCACTAAACTTTGACAATGTGTTAAATATTGAATGTCGTTCAAACTATTGTTAAGCAAACTCGTTCTCGGTGGCCTTAAGTTTCAATTCAATCCATAAGGTATCCCTGATGTAAGTAGTACACTCTTGTTACTAAATAATATTGTCTTTCACGTAAACCAAAAACACAATAGCTACTATTTGATGTTTCTATTGTTATTTCAAAGCTCCCGTTTATTGCGGCTTCCCAAATGTCAGTGCCATCAATTATTTCATTAAGTTATCCTTTGGGGTATGAAACTAACTAAGACATTTTCACGAACCTTCAAAGTCACTATATAGATACTTAACCTCCTCAAAACAACACAATAACCTTTCATTTTAACCATCATCAAAGACTCATATTTCGATATAAATATAAACATAAACATAAACGCACACACATACATACATAGATAGATGTAAAATTATAATTAAATATTCCTTTCAGGTTCTGGAATATTGGGCGGTTGGTGGTTTGGTGGTTCACCTTCATCGCCTGACAGTAATTTCCTGCGCGTTTCAAATGCGTTCCCCAATCGACGTCTATCGGACAATACCCTGATGACACCAAAAATACGAATAGCGCCATCGTGTGCCTCCTCGCCAGGTGGTACACCCGGAGGTGGCTTACCTATTCGGCGGCATTCAAGTATAGGACCACAGGAGAGACGCGGTTCTGCAATAAATCTCTCTCCACCGACTGTAAGTCAATTCGTTTACCAATTTTTGTCAATCAAATATCTTTTTCTTTTTTTAACTTTTGTTTTTGATATTTTTGTAGTGCTATATTTTAGTTTGGTTAACAGTTGTCTTAGAAAATATTTTGTTTTTTTCTTTTGTAAAGAAAGTAAAGTAAAGTTAAGTTTGAGTTTCGAATTGTTTTGAGTTTTATGAAAAAAAAAAAATAACAATTTTGGAAAAGAAAATACCACAACTACTTTTCATGTCAAAAGAATATTAAATTGATGTTATCCTCGAGATGATTTCCATTTTTGAACACAGTGCAATGTTTAAAGGGTGTTTTTTCTTCTTTAAGGAGAATTTCACCAAATATATATTTATCAGCTTTGTTACAATTTTTAAGTCGTTTGTTTTATTTTTTGAGCTTCATTCCCTTTGAGTCGGGATAACCTGGTTTTGGTATAAAAATTAACATTTGACTTAAAAAACTTTAGATTTTTAAATGTAATTCATTTTCAAACAAAACGGTTAGAGACAAATCTATGAAAAAATCATGTTTGGAATGTTTTCCCATTAATAATTTTGAATATTCAAAAACTTTGTCAAACTAATTTCTAGCTGCAAAACGTGTGTTTTCTATGTTCTTTTTTAAGAGAAATAATTGTTTAAAATAAAAAGTAATGATCTAGTGAAATTCCACTTCACACTTGAGTGCAGTGAGCACTTGAGTTCAAATTCTTTTTGTAGTTTTTCCCTGCAGACAGAAAAAGTGCAGCAGCTAGAAAATACCCGACATTGGAGCGCACTTTATGGAAAATCAAATGGAAAATGGTTGTGGTTTTTTTCTTTGTTATTTGTCTCTTCGCCCACTCTACCCCCCTCAACCTCAACTACTTCACTCAACACCACTACACTTTTTGCTATTATGATTGCTATTTTTATTTTTATTTATTTTTTCAATTCAGTTCAGTTCAGTTTTATTTTTATTTTTGTTTTTATTTGTGTATTTCTAAAGGCATCATCCTTGCCGTAGAAATGAAAATTAATCACTTTCTCTCGGTTGGTTCCTTTGAAATGAGCAACTTTTGTATTAAATACCCACAGTTTTATAGCTATAGCTTTAGCTATATACATAAGTATATTTATTATTATGTATTATTTTTATATTTAGTTTTTCTTGAATTTTTACTCCTTGATGAAGAACGATGCACATTTAACGGTTGGGAACATCTGGCAAGGAAGTTTAATGGAAAATTGCTGTTTTGTTAGCTTGTTTGACAATTAAGTTAATGCATAAAGAAAAACTATAGAATAACTGTAATTGTATTAAGAATAAAGCGCTGCTGTTGGCGGACGGTATAGTAAACGGTGATGTTAATGTTCTCAGAGTTTAAAGTAACCATAAAAAAGGATTCTGTATTTTTCATCTTAGTTCAATTAAAGTAATTTCTTAAGGATGGTTATGATATTAGGAACTTAATGATCTTACAGTTTTCTTAGATTGTATTCTTTTATTTAATTGGAATTTAAACTTTAGCCATAGTTTGATCATCACGTTCATAAAGGAAAACAATACACTGCATTGCCATTCTGCATTACCGGTACGAGCTTGGTGTTATCGACACATGTCATGTCGCCATTTTGTCTGTAATGGCGGTAGATCGGTGTTGCCAGATATTGCATATTAATTTGTCTTCACTTAACAAATTTTAGAAACAAAGTTTTTTAGACAGAGTTGCTCGTTTCAAAAAGGAATCAATAAATTTCGTATACAAATATATTATTTATTATTTTTTCTTGAAATTAATTAAGCCTATAGATTTCCAGTGAGAAAACGAAATAAATTTGTAAATCAAACCCAGTTTTGAAAATTAAACAAATGCCATTTTCTCGCATTGGAAAACTGTTAGCACCATATGTTTTTTAACGAATTATTGTTAGTTTTTTTTCTTAACTTTAAACCAAAATTAATAATTATATAAATATTATGATCTAACCCTTATTATCAACAACAAAATTTTAATAATAACAAAAATCCAAAAATAAAACCTTTCGCATAAAAAAACGAAAAATAGACGTACGGTTTCAGTGCTCGAGGAGGCTCAGGATCGAGTCTTTCAGTGCCTTCATCGTCCGTTTATGTTGTAAGTCTAATGAAATTTTATAAAACGCCTCTGTTCACTGATGTGAAAATCATCAAATTTTAAACAAAATGCTTCATTAATAAAATCACCATGTGTTATCGTCGAAAAAAAAATTAAATTGTTGCAAATTATTCACGAAACAAAAAATTGTTCCTACAATATTCTCGTACTGTGTCTAATTCAGTGTTTTTTGAAAGTGTATTCGCATTCGTAAATATTATATTGAATTTGTTATGTCTTTTGCCAATGTCCATTTAAATATATAAAAGAAATAAAAGTGCATATCGTTTAAATATTGTTTTCTTTTTTTTTGAATTTGAAGAAATGTGTTTTCAAAACTTATCAATATTCATACTTATGTATATTTTTGACGTCGAATATTTTCTGTATTCAAATGCAAAAAGAAATGAAAAGTTCTCTCTAAAACTTGACCTAAGAAAAAAGATTAATATAATCTGAAAATGGAATATTTTATGTGCTTGTTTGTGAATGTTCGGAGTTTTTGATGATTTTTTATTTTTAAAAATATTTGTTTGTTTTATTTTTTTTTTGAGTTTGTGAAGTTGTTGTTTTCATGTTATTTTCCATCCATTTATATTTTAAGGTTGTTTTATTTTTTACTTAAATTTTGTTATTGCCTATGCTCAAAAAATGAGGAGGTAATATTGATTGTGTGGTACTTTTTTTTTAATATTTTTAAAAACTTGATGTTTTTGAGTATTTATAATATAATTCTTTTGTGAAATGTATCAATGAAATTATTAAATGTTTCACTTTTTTACAACTTTTTTAAAATTTAATGTCTTAAACAAAAAATTAAAAAAAGAACAGAAAATTTTTAATAATTTTGTTATAAATTATAAATTTAAATCTTTCCTAATCGCATAGAAGTGAACTTGATCTTCTAAAATGTCTTTATCCTTTACATGAGATATTTTTTACTATTTAAAATGTATGAACTATAAAAATAAAAAAAATATAAAAATAATAATAATAATAAATTGGCGACATACGCGATGAATTCATTAGGATTGCAAATTGTATAAAGTACAGGCCCCAATCTTTTCTCTTGTGGTATTCCTTTTCAAACTCTCACGTTGTGTTGGTAATAAAATTGTGTTTCATAAATGCTTCGCTCTAGACTTTTATTTGACCTTAGTAGAAGTGAAAATTGTGTTCTCAAAAATGCTTCCAATACCGTATTATCATTTTTGTTTTATATTTCAGCTTTGGCTTCAATAATTCCTTCCCATGGTTAAGAGAGAAATCAAATTTTTAAATTAGTCATTACAATTGAAATTAATCAAAATTGATTTCCAAGTTCATGTGAACCAAGGACAAAAACAAACATAAACACTTTCCATTCAAAATAGAATTTATATCAATAAACTTCTAATCAGATGGTGTTGATTTATCCAGATTATAATTACAAATAAAATCGTTAAGCAGATAATCGTAGATAGTTTATACTCTTCTGTACATATGTTCCGAGTTCTGATTTATGAATTTAATTCTCATCTCATCAAAAACGGGAAAATTTACCATTGAGGGTTTTACGAAATATATCCTCGTATGTTTGTTTTTTAATTGTATTTGCTTATCAAAGTATTGATCCATGATTAGAAATGAAATTGAAATTTATACTTTAAGGGCAGTCAATTATAATATTGATCCATTCAAACGAGGCAATGCGCTCTCGCATACATACATAATATAAAGTATAAATTGATTTATTATTTACACTAAGCAGAGCAGTAGTTTAGTTGGATGATGTATTTAATTGAATATTTTACCTGAAGCAATGTAGTAAAAGTGAACCTTTTTGGTATACTATAATAATTATGGAGCTCATCATAAATTTATTAACTTGGAAAGAAGATACCCTTGCATATAGTTGGATTTAATTCTCTGTTCTAGTATATTTGATTAGCTATCATCCAAAGGGAGCAGAGGTAGATAATGTATAGTGATGTACATAATTGATGGGAGAGGATTTTGGATATTTTACCTTGGATATATCCACTATTCGTGTCTATTTCTGTCTTCTCTTTTAACTTCGGAGCCCTTCTACTTGCTTGAAGTACAAAGCTCCTTAATATCATGTGCATCTGACTGAAGGGAGATGAACGTTCAGTATTTTTGGAATTCAAATTTTCTTAGTTTCTTAAATATTTTGCACTGTTCAAAAACCGATGTTTTGAACTGTAATGCAACTACACAAGTGATTTTTTTCTTCCTATAAGAATATGTAAACATTTTAAGAAAACGGCTTTAAATAACAAATCAACTTTGATAAAGGCGAAATAAAGATTTAAAAAAGAGCACGCTAAAGTTTTGGAACACAATACTCTTTGTACGAAATCTTCTATTGTATGTACGAATTGTACAATTTCAGCTATATGCCTTTGATAACTTCACTTTTTGTCTTAAAGGTCTTGAATTGATTGTGGAGCATTAGAATAGATCAAATCTTTTACAGAGCCCCACTGAAAAAAGTCGTAAGGTATTAAATCACAAGATATTTTCGAATTACGACGTTTTAAAATAATTGGTCATAACGCAGCAGCCCAATCCATTCATCGTTGCTGTTGAATCAGCCTCGTTTCTGAATACCAATACTGACACTTTGAGAATGAAAAGAAATAATTCTTTGATTTTCAGAGGCCTGATTTTCGTTTTTAAGAAAATCTATCAGCGAAGATACGACGTTAAGTATTACGATCTAAATATTTACATATGTAAAACCCAGCACTACCTGTTATAGCAGCAATATTCGCTTACTTTCATCACTAAAATTCGTAAAAAGATATATTTTAAAGAGAAAACTACAAAAAAAGTAACCCAACGGGGAAACAACATATTTTTCACACAATTTGACTGTCAAAAAATATAAATTTTGGAACACCATCGTTTCTTTTTTTTGTAAATGAATAAATTAAGACAACATGAACTTCTAGCAACATCATGCAAATAGCAATCTTGTTTCTTGTTTTTGGGAAAAGAATTTTTAATTTTATAAGTATGAGCAGTTTAAGTTGTATCAAATTTGACACTTTTCAAAAATCTGCAAAAAGAATTTTCTTGGGCTAAGGTTCGTAGGTTGTGGAAATATTTACTCTCTCGTGAGCGCTCTATTTACGAAAAAGTACGCAAAAACGATTCAGTTCAATTTCGTAGTTTTTCGTAAAATTAGACCGTTTTAGGAATGTACAAGAACGGACCTATTACAGGTTGATCTTTAACGACATGCATTGTTAAAAATGGCGCAGCATTGACTTATGTCAATAGAAGACATTCAAAAGCGACAGCTGAACAAATATCGGGATATTCGATATATTTTACCCCGTTACTGGAATAACTTTTAGTTCCCGGTTAAAAAAATTATTGTTATTATTTCCTAGAGATTTGGTAGTACAGGTCCACTTCATAGCTTTAGAGTTTTTGAGTAACGTATAATATCAGTTTGCTTCAGCCTCTTCCAAGAAGATGAGTTTTTGGACAAACAATTTTATCTCGAAACAAAAATTTGACGTACAGTTTTCAAATTGAATGTATCTGTAAAAAATGCCAAATCGATGACAAATTGACGTACGAGATATGTCTGAGTTTTCTTTATTAGTTAATCCACAGACCTAAATCAGCACTGAGTATTCTTAACTCCTAGAATGCCGAAACATTTTTTTTATTTCATAAGGCCAGGAATTATTTCTTAAATTTTTTAATAAAATTTTTCACAAAATAATTAAGGTAACATTATCAAATTCCAAACCAGACTTCCTAACTGGCTAAGAAAATTTTAATGGTGTCAGTCAAAAAGGGATGAATTTCTCAAAAATTTTAGATCTACGAATCCGAATCTTATCAAATCATTACATAAGTTCCATGGAAAACGGCGGAAATCAAAAGATGCACAATAAAAAGACAAACTTTAGTGAATACACTTGTTCACGAGGTTTTATTCTTTTCAATCAAATTGCACTTTTTCGATAAGCTTTACAGACTTTAATTTAAATCCAACTCTACCACATCAGATTTTTGAAATAAAACATTTTGAAATTCAAAAAATACAAATATACAATTGGTTTTGAGGCTTTATAAATTCAAGAAGTAGTTTTTTTTTTTATAAAGTTCGTGACAGTTTACCTATACTATTTTCAGTTTAAGTATTTCTAGTATTTCATATAACTTTTGAGAAATGTTCATAAGTTGTTTTACATAAAAAGAAAAAAGCAAATCAATTTGAATAAACAAAACTAGAACATTAAGTTTTTTAAAATAAATATTGCATAAAACTAATAAAGTTGAAAACAAGTAATTTTTTAATTTGATCAAATAGTTAAAATCTAAACTCGGATTCGGAATCAACACTAAAAATTCACTCCAAAAAGTATTTTAAAAACCAAAACTTTGTTAAATTCAAGCTAAATTGAGATACTTATATGTAAAATGATTTCCATTAAGGCGGGTCAATTTTAAAATTGAATACAAAAAAATTTATACACGACATCAATTAGGTGTTATCATTATTTTAGAGCCTTATCAATGACATTATATTTGAAACATAACATGGTTTAAATGGTTGCCGCAACTTCGATGGTTGGCTCGAATTCGATAGATCGAGCATTCGATGACTTTGGCGCAAAAATCAGGCTGAATTTGACCTATGGCAGCAAAGTTTGCCATGTTGTTATTTGCGACAGTCGATGTTCTTGTGAACGTCGTTTAATTGACAGCCTCAGATTTTGCTGCACACTTTCAAAAAGAGCAGCATCTTGCGTTTCGTTGACTTTTGTTGGCTTATTGTTAACTATGTCGGCGGACTCGAATTTGGTCCTAAAAAGTGAATAGTCAACGACTTGGAAGGACGACCTTGTATCTCAAGAAATGGAGCGACGAGTGCATCGTTTCTACTAGCAAACACCAGAACACCCATATAATTGGGGTCATCGGAAACTTCTTTTCCCATGGATTTGTTCCCATATTCGAAAATTGGTATCGGGAAAAAATTCCAATAAAAAAATACCTATCGGCAACTTTTTTTTCATGGGAAAACCTTGTGTTTTTCTCTGAATATTTCCCTGTTATTTAGCTGTCGGAATTGAAATCGGAGCAAACAATGTAAGCAATTCTCAACAAAATAGTAATGAAAATATTAATACAAATGTATTCTTTTTAATGTCGAATTAAACCAATACTCACCAAGTTCACGTTTGGAAAAAAAACGAGATATTACTAATGGTTTCACAACAAATCGGTCTTAGGAAGATAAATCAAAATGTTGGATAGAAGTAGTAAAAGAACTTAACAGTTCGGTCCACCAACAAAATCTATTTCCAAATAGAAAAAAGTAGGTGATAAGTTGATAGTCAGGATTTTTTTCTTTGAAAAAAAAATATTTTAAGGTATGGCTTCATAAAAAAAGTACGTGAGGAAGAAATGTCTGAAAACAAAAAAAACCCCGACAAGCGTGGACTTTAACAATTTTTCATGTTAACTCTATGAAAATTGGCATCGGTTTGAGCAAAATTCAATACACAGCACACAAAAATGTTTGTGCAGGCACGGAAAATTCAAACTTTTTTGATTTTGTTCAAACCGCTTGCGCAAACACGCATCATCGCTACACACTTCTCAAACAGTTTGCACCAATATTTTTAAAACAATAAAATAAATTCGTTTGCTCAAACAGTTTTTGTAGTGTATGGGTCCTATAAGAACTGACTGTCAGATTATTCCAAAACTATGTTTGAAAATAAAATTATTATTGTCATGTTGGCAAAATTTATTCCCAAGGAAAAAGAATTCCGTGAAGAATTCCCAATACTAGGAAATTGCTCCCGGGAAGAGAAAAATTCCTAGGGAAAAATATTTCCCAAGGAATTCCCAATAAGGCTGAATGTCTTATCATTTGCACGTGTTGCTCGAATCTGTAACTAGTGATGATAATTTATTTTTAATGACTATTTAAAAGAAGATATTTTGACAGTTAATAAAACAAACAATATGGCTACCACGAGCTGTCAAAATACACATGTCTGCATTGGAAAACAATTACATAAAGAAACTAATCAAGAAACGAAAATGATCTAAGCAGTATTTAGAAGACGAAGCTTTATTCCTACCAAAATAATCACAATAAATTAAGGTGTATGTTTTTTTTAACTTAGCCTCAAAAAAACTGTTTGTATTTTGCATTTTTTAAAATCACAAATTTTAAGGTTGAATTTCAATTCACGTGAAATTATTTTTTAAAAAATTAAAATTGTTTTGCTTGTGTCTGGATGTTAATGTTAACGTTCACAACTGCTGACACATTACAATTGAGGAAAGGCTGAAAGGCTGTCAAAAAGCTCTATGATTTCAATTTCTGTGACTTTAATGAACATTTTGGGCAAAAGTCCGATACTCAAATAAAAATGACAGAATCGTTTGTGGAATCAAAAATGATTCATTTCATATCATCCACAACAATCAAAATTTAAAATCCCTTAAATTATACAAAAAATAAAAATAAAAATAAAAACAAAATAAACCTCTTTAAATAAAGGGTATCTTTTTTTCCATTGTAAATGCTCACCATACATCATGTTCTATTTATACATTTCAATCCTACCTTTTTTTTTTGTGTTGGTTGTTTTTGTTTTTCTTTTTATCTTCTGTATTTTTTTATTTTTGTTTTTTATTGTTTTCTACAGATTTGTGTTCATTTCCGGTTTTGTGAATGTGTGAAGTGTAAGGACTTTTATTGCCTTTCTGATATTGTGATATACCTGTTTGTTGATTTTATGTTTGGCATCTGGATTTGTTTCCACTCGAAAAGGTTTTCAAAAAAAATAAAAATAATAAAAAAGAAAAGTCAATAGAAACAAAACACAAATCCCACATAACAAAAAACAAAAAAAAAAAATAAATAAAAAGAAGAAAAATGCAATAGCACTGGAATTAGGAAACTTTTTCCAATTGACTTTGACTTTTGTGATATGTCATGTGTTGTTTTGTTTTGTATATTCTAAGGAAAATGAGTTTATTGGTGCTACTTATAAATATATTATTAAAAATGGCCACCTTTTATATGCTGAGACTGACTCATCCGTTTCTTCGTGTTTTTTGTCTCTATCTTAACGTATCTTTGTCTCGTTTGTTTTGGTTATAATTTCCTTATTTTATTTAAATGTTTTCTATAAAATTTATTATTTATTTCTTTTATTTGTCAAAAAAACACAAACAGTTAAAGCAAGAAAAAAAATACACACAAATGATTTGTTTGATTTGATTGTTGTTGAATCATTTTTGATTTTTAACTAAATTTTGATTTAAAAGATTTTAAGTTTTTATTTTATGGAAATGAGAACCGTGAAACAGATTTGCTTTGTTTTTCTTTTTCTATTCCGTTTGATCATTTGGCAGCTTGCACGGAGCATGATCGTGAGTACACGTACATACTTATTGCCCTTTCACGGCAGACAAAACGAACGTTCTTTTTTTTAATTTTTGTAATTTTTTTTGTTTTGCAACGAATTTGCTTTTTCTTTAAATGAATTTTATTGTTTTAAATGTTTGTTTTATTTTAAATTTAATTCTTTGGTTTTATTGTTCCACTTAAATGTCCTTTCTTTTAATTTTAAATATATTTAAAAAATACATATTTACTTACAAATTAATTTATCTCATGTAAAAAAACAAAAAATATGAAAACAAATAATATGCAATGTTGATGATTTCGTGACAAAATGTTGTTTTACTGTAAATAAATCATATCTTTTATAAATTACATTCAATATTTGTGTTTTTTTTGCTACATTCATTAATATATAAATCTTTCTCATAAAAATAAATAATTTTATAAACGTTTAAAATAAAAGCATAAGAGTCAATCAAAGGATGATTATTAAACGCAATTTAAATTGAATGTTATACTCGTTTATGGAATTTTTGTATGATGGAATGAATTAAGTATAATCGTACTCGTACTCATATTTGCAATGTATATTTTGTTTAATTATTTCTGATGCAAAGTTATATTATTATTAAACAAAAATCAAAAACAAAAGTTTAAGTCCAGCATGGGATGTTTTTAACAAGAGTGATTATCGCAATTTGAAAGGATTTGATAAAATAAAAATCAAAAACAAAAACAAACTTCACAACTTTATGAAATTTTCATATTTATGTTTATTTACATCATCAGCAGCAAAACTGGAAAAACTTTGAGATAGGTATTTATGTGCGTTCTCAATTAGATTAAATATGCATTGTGTATCCTATATTCAACATCACTTCAGTGCACAATAATTTTATTGGAAGTTATTAAGTGCCATGGAATTGAAGTTGATATCCTTTTGTTTTATTCATGGACGAATTTAAATTCTCTCATCACAAATCAAAACATTGTGTTGTTGCATAAATATTTATATTTTCATTTTAATTTGTGAAAATGCTTGTTGGGTGGTTGGGTGTTTTGTATGAGCGAATTAATTTTCAAAAGATATTTAATTGCAGCAAGAGGTGGAAAAAAATAAACAAAACAAAAAGAAAATCCAAAAAAATATGAAAAGATTCATAAAATTTATGTTTCGGAAGGCATTCATTAAAAATACGGATTTAAGATTTTGACTAATGAACTCTCGGAACTCTGTCTGACTCCTGACAAAGGAGTAACGAGGCTTTTAATTAGTTTTTCCTTCACCGACGACGCACTGCCTTCCTCACTGTAAGGCAGAAAACAAAAGGAAATATAGGTAGAAGATTGTGGAATGGAGTTTTATGACTTAAGGAATATTTTTTAAGTTAAAAAGACAATGCAAAATGTTTTGGTGTTAAGTTTATTGTTCTCTTTTTATTTCAAAATGAAGATAATTAGGAACTATATTTATAAAACGTTCAAATGAACTGAAGGTAACAGTAGAAAGTGTATTAGCTTTTGTTTAAAGTTCATTTGAGCGATTTAATCCAGCAGGACGCTGAGATTTTTATGAAGGTAGAAAAATGATTTGAGATTAGGATGGATGGTTCCATATTTAATTTATTTTTCCGATAATCAAGTACTGAGTCAGTTTGGTAGTGTAATTTAAATTCTTTTATGAAAATTAAAACTGCTTTTAAAGTTTGATGAATGTTTTTTTTTTAACGAGGTGCTCCAATAGACGTTTGTACATTTTTGATTTGAAAAAGACACAGTTTGAGCTATAGGAAGGAAGGAACTGGTTAAAAAGAAGATGCCAGTGTAGATTAGTTTTGAGATTTTGAAAATCACAATGAGAGATAAAAAGAGCCTAGTACATTCACGTAGTACGGTTAAAGAACGAATCTTCTCTTCCTTTCACTACGCCATCTATAGGAACTCTGCTATTGTTACCAGCGCCATTAATTCCTACTATTTGTATAAATGAAAAGAGAATTCGAAATATATCTCCTCTATCTAGTGGTTTAAAAGTAGTCGAAGGTCACCGTACTATATTCATATCAAAACTCGACCCTTCAACTAATGCTCTTGACATTAAGAATTATATTCAAATAAAGTTTGGTTTCTCGACAACCATGGAAGTAGAGACCGAAACTATTCGAAATGTGCATTTTTCAAACTAAGAATGCCCGACTCTATTTTTGGACTTCTCAACTCCGTTTCTATGTGGCATCTTCGGTATAATATTCCACCAATTTGAAAATAAGCAAATCAACACATGAATATCATCTTCTTACAATTTTCACAATATCAAGACAATGCCACATCATCAAAGAAGAAACTTCAAAAAATTCTAATCTATTATCAAAATGTCAACGGACTACGCACAAAGATCAATATGGTCCATAAAAATATAAGCATTCTACCACACGACATAATCTTTTTGGCTGAAACTTGGGTAAACAATACATTCTTGGATGCGGAACTCTTCGATTTGAATTTACAAGTGTACGGACGTGATAGACACCGCTTAAATGACATCAGCACTGTAGGAGGTGGAGTTTTGCTTACCGTTAAAAATATGCACTTTAGTTGACGAGTTTCATCAATCTGATGTAAAAATGATTTACATAAAAGTTAAAACTGAGACAGGACTGCTATACACTATCGCCACATACATATATACCTTTTAGCTCTCCTAACAACGCTTATGAAAACTTAATTAATTGCATAGACAAAATAAACGATCAAATTGAGTCACAAGATGAGTTACTAGTCTTAAAAGATTTCAATCTTCCAAACTAGATCTGGACTAAACAAACGCATGAGAACTATCTATCTCCCATTAACATGTCCTCTACCAACGAACTCTGGACAATTAACGGTCTTTCCTCATGTGGATCAAATTTATTTGGGATTGCCAACAACTTCAACAAAATATTGGACCTTATATTCTTCTCAGACACACTCAATGCTGATATTGCTGTAAATTCAGCCAATACCTTACTTGTCGAAGAAGACCGAAATTAGACATATTTTTTAATTTAAATGTATATAATGTTCCTAATTGCTCCAAAGAAACCCTAGAATTTAAATTTAAAAATGCAGACTTAATGAACTTTTCGATCTGTTATGTGAAGTTAACTGGAATCATTTGTTTGAGAACTGTGACATTAATGCTTTGTGCTCTAAACTCTACTGTGTTCTCTAACTTTTTGTATGAGACCACACCCTTGAAAAAAACGCGAAATATTTCTAAATCTTCTCCATGGTTTGCATCTTGCCTAAAAACTTAAAAAATAAAAGAAACAACGGATGGATTAAATAAAATAAAACAAAAGCTGTAAATGACTTGTTTATGTACAATGAACTCAGAAATATGGTAATTGACTATTCAGATATTCTTTTCAATGACTTTATTTTAAATACTGAAACCGACATAAAATAAAAAAAAAAACAAAAACTTTTGGAGCTATGTTAATAGTAAGAGAAATACTGACGGGTATCCAAACTACATATCTTTCAACAACGAACCTAAATTTCAAATATGTTTGCAAATTTTTTCAAAGATGCTTTCAAAATAGCGAACTCCTCTCAAAGTTATTGGCCCTCTCGCAAAATTTCCCTCATTTAAATTAAATTAGTCTTTGGAACTCTGAAGATGAAATTGTTCACAAAGCTTCAGAACTTGACGTTTGTTATAGCCCTGGTCCAGAAGGTGTCCTTTTTTAAATTTTGGAAAAATGCGCATCCTATTTATCCTATCCTCTTCATATTCTTTTTAATGAATCGCTCAAAGCTTCAATTTTTCCTGAAATTTGAAAGAGTTCGTACATAATACCGATACATAAAGGATAAAATGGTAATAAAAATGAAATACAAAATTATCGTCCCAATGCAAAACTGTCCGTCATCCCTTAGTTATTTGAGTCCATTATTTGTAGAGTCACATCGTTTAATAATTCTAAGTCTATAATATCTGACAGTCAACATGGTTTTGAAATGAGCGGTAATCATATTTTTAAACCAGCTCTGGTGTACCACAAGGTAGCCACATAGGACCATTACTATTTATTTTGTACGTAAACGATTTACCTTCTTTTTTTTTTTTTTTATAATAAGCGCACACTCAAGGGGATATATTACCCTTATTATGTAGACACAGTGTGAGCACTAGGAAAGGGAGAGAGGGGTTGAAAGGAGATGTCGGTGTACATTGGTTTTGAATTCCTGAATATTGCAATAGCTGGGAAAGACAGAGTGTGGTAAGGCATTCCACATTCGCATAGTACGGCTAAAAAACGAATCTCTATACTTGACAGTACGACCGAAGATGGGCTCGAGGGTATATTGATGAGCATTCCTAGAAGCGCGAGTATTACGGTTGAACTGTTTAAGGGGAGGAATGCAGCTGGCTATTTCTCTAGAGCATAAACCATTAAAATAACGGTAAAACAGGGTGAGACAAGAAACATTTCGACGATGTTCAAGTGACGTAAATGATGTTATGATGGTAATATCACCAATCAATCTAAATGCTCTACGTTCAATAATATCCAAGAGGCTTAAGTAAGTTGCAGGAGCACCAGCCCAGATATGGGAGTTATACTCAAGCTTTGGACGTATATAAGACTTGTAAATAACAGCCAGATCAGAGGGGGAGAAAAACTTCTTGCATCGCCTTAGAAAACCCAAACATCTTGCGGCATTTTTGGCGACATCGCGTATGTGATCGTTCCACAAAAGGTGGTTGGTGATACACATACCAAGAATATCCAGATGTTCAGTTTCCTCGATGCAAGTGCCATTTATGGATAATGGCAGCGGGGGTATATTTCGCTTTAACGATACAAGACAGCATTGCGTTTTCGAAGCATTAAATTCCACGCGGTTTCTTATTCCCCATTGTACAATGCTGTTTAGGTTGGAATTTAATGAGCTTATCATATTTTGTCGTTGCAGTTCCACATCCGAAGAAGAGGGGTGTGAATCTGAAAACGAATATGAAAAGCTAAGAGTACTATCGTCAGCGAAACAATGTATTGGATTAGATGTTGCAGACAGGAGATCATTAATAAAAATGAGAAAGAGTGTTGGAGATAGAACAGAGCCCTGGGGCACACCAGCATTTATTTTGTGGTTTTCAGACTTGAATCCATCCAATACAACTTGTATTGAACGATTCGAAAGGTAATTACTAATCCAATGAAGGAGGGATTCGTAAAAACCGAAAGCACGCATTTTCGATAAGAGAGCCTGATGCCAAACCCTATCAAATGCTTTTGAAATATCAAGTGCAATAATCTTACTTTCTCCAAAACGATGTAAAGATTTGTTCCACTGTTCGGTGAGATGAACCATGAGATCACCAGTGGACCTATTGCTACGAAAGCCATACTGTCGGTCATTAAGAAGCTTCCGTTCTTCAAGATATTTCTTGAGCTGATAATTAATCAGCGTTTCCATGACCTTGGAAAGAAGGGACGTAAGTGCAATCGGTCGATAATTAGACGGTGAGGAAGATTCGCCTTTTTTGGGAATAGGCTGGACAAATGCGGTTTTCCATCCGCTCGGAACGAGACCTGAGGAGTAGGACAGTTAAAAAAGCTTACGCAGTGGTTTTGCCAGCGATGAAGAACACCTCTTCAGAACAATAGCGGGGATACCATCCGGACCAGCAGATTTGTGTATGTTAAGATCTTTTAGGACCCTCACTACGGTACGAGTGCGAAAAAAGATTTGCCCCATAGAATCATTAACTCGCTCAAGTACAGGCGGAGTCATAACACTCACTGGCAGAGTTGAATTGGCGGCGAACTGCCTAGCAAAGAGATTTGCTTTCTCTAAGGAGCTAACAAATGGAGTGTCATTCACAACGAGCGTAGGGACCGAGGAAGAGGAAGAATTCCTCATATTTTTTACAAATGACCAAAAATTTTTACTGCCTTTGGGACATTGCAGTATTTTTTGCCGTAATTTTTGGTCATGTTAAAATTTGGTCCGTCGAATATGGGCGTTGCAGGCCTTCCTGGCTTGCTTGAACTTATTCCGGTTTTCCTCAGTTGGATTGGCTTTAAAACAACGGAAACTTACCTTCTTAACCCTAATAACCTCTTTACAGCTCGCATCGAACCATGCGTTTTCCTTAGGTCTGATGCTTTTAACCCTATTCGGGATAAAAGTTCTCATTCCTAGGAGAATCAAACTTGTGATCATATCAGCGCTGGCGTCAACGTCACTATCGAGGAAGCATAGTGACCAGTTAAAGATCCTAAAGTAATTATTGAGACCGTCCCAGTTGGCTTTCTCGTATTGCCAAACGGTTCTCTTAGGAGCTCTTTCTTTAACTGGAGAGTTTTTACACGAGAAATTTGCTGATATGACACAATGGTCAGATGTGCCTAGAGGAGATAGGACACTAATAGTGTACTTACCAGGGTCAGAGGTAAGAAACAAGTCAAGAGTGTTTTCTGCTCGACCTACCACGTCCGATATTCGAGTGGGCTCGTTGACCAGCTGAGTTAGGTGGTTTAACTCAGCGAAGATCTCAGCACACACTCCTTCTGGTGTTGACTGGCCCGAATGTTGAAGCCATGAAGAATTGTGTACATTGAAATCGCCCGTAACAACGATTTCAGTGCGAGGATAGGACGAAACAATTCTTTGGATGGAATCAGACAAAGCATCAAATTCACGAGAAGTTGATACTCTGTCTAGATTTGGGCTTCGATAAAGGAAGCAATAGTGAATGATTTGCTTATTCACGGAAAATTTAAACCACATAAAATTGAAAAAAGAATTTGTGCAGGGACCATATTGTGGCAAAAACTGATAAGCAACATCATTCCTAATGTAAATGGCGAGACCATGGTGGGAAAAGAATAATGGCACCAAGTTATACCCTTGAATAAAGAATTCAGTGGGATCGGAATCCTCACCCACTTGGGTTTCACTTAGTGCCAATACAGCTGGCCTGTTTAAAGCAGTATGGGAGTACACAGAAAGAAAATTCGATCTAAGCCCACGAATATTACAATAATCTACCCTGAAATTTCCAGCCATTGCAAATAAAAGAAACACAAAAACCAAAACAGACGAAGACTATAAGAAAAATATTACTGAGTTGAACCACAGAATGCTGTTCGATATACGCCACTACTAGTGTTATGCCTTATAAAACACTCATCTGTTTTAATTCACGCTGATGACATTACAATTTTCAAACGTATTGACTTCACTTCACGACTGTTTACTCCTACAAGATGATCTAAATAGTTTTCGCTAATGGTCTTTTATAAACAAGCTTTTACTTAACATACAAAAATGTAAATCGATGTGTTTAACACGCAAACAAAATGTTTTGACCTTCAATTATCAATTAGACTCTTTTTATTTGACTAAACTCTCTACTTTCTCTGATCTAGGTTTTATTCTTGACTCAAAACTAACTTTTAAAAATTATTATGACTATATTATTAAAAATGCAAATAAGACACTCGGATTTATAAAACGGTTTTCACATGATTTTCGCGACCCTTATATTCTTAAACTTCTTTGAATATCATTTGTAAGACCAATATTGAAATAGGGATCCCTTTTATTCAGTCCATATAAACAGAATAGATGGAGTATAAAGAAGATTCATGCGCTTCTGCTTCCGTTTCTTCCCATGGTCTAACTTCCACCGTACAATCATAGGCTCACGCTCATAAATCTTCCATTGCTTCACAAAGAGTACATTCATCTGTGCTTTATTATAAAATTAATCAATTGGTCAATCATATCACCATCAATTTTGGAACAATTGAACTTCATTTATAGCCGTTCAAGTATTAGAAGACAAGTTCCTTTACGTCCTATATCAAGCAGATCAAACTATGGTAAAAACAGTCCCCTCAACGAATTTATTTCAGTATTACTTTTTATTATATTGCGCAAGCGATGATTTTAAAAGTAAGACATTTAAAGTAAATTTGTTCAATACTTCAGCTTAGCTTTTTTCTTGCAAATTGCTTAAGGCATTGTTAATCTATAAATCTTAAAACAAATAAGTTCTAACGTTATTTTGTTTAACGAATTCAATGAATAAACTTTACAAGTCAATGATGTTCTTTTCACCAATCTATTTAAAAGCTACATTTTAAATATTGTCCAAAAGAGTTTTGAATAAGTTTCTGGAGCACTAGCTTAGACCTGGGAGATTTGGACGTATAAGATGAGAATAAGGTTAGGTGATGCTTATACCGAGATAATCGAGATATTCAGTTTCATTGATAAAATGTAAACAATTACGAAATGAGTATAACAAAAATATTAAAACAAATTTATTGAATATTAATGAAAAATAAGAGTGCGTGTACCAATGTAGTGCCTGTATAGTTTGGAGAGAATACGGATGCAACAAAATACGAGATAGTTAAAATCGATCCAGCGATTATTGAACTACGAGTATAAAGGGGGTAACAACTTTACAAGGTGCACCAAGTGAGCTTAGTAGAGTATTCCATATTCATTTAGTGCGTCTAAAAAATAAACCTCTGTACTTAATTGTACAACCAAAACTAGGTTCAAATGTAAAGTGATAGGAATGGCTTGAAGTACAGATTTTACGGTTGAATTACGGAGGAAAAGAATGCAAGTGGCGATTTTACTAGCACTATTTATAAAAATCGTAGATGTGTTAAACATTTCTATAAATCTAAGTTAAGAAGCTGCTCAAAATCAGACATTTAAAAAGTATTATTTTATCAAATCCATTTTGAAATTGCGATAATCAAAAATATTTAAAAAGAAATAAAATCAAATCACGCAATCATCAGAAAAAAAGTAAATTTAATCACACTTTTATAAAAATATTTTTGCAATACATCAAATACATTATCAACAAAAATGTACATACAATACCATTTTTAAATACTTACCATTTTTTTAATCTTATAAAAAAGAATGACTCAAGGACAAATTTTAATTTTCCAAAGAAATCTTCATTATTATCTTCCCAACCGCAGGGTGGCTCTATGCCCAACACATCCAGCAGTGTTCCATTTTTATTATCATCAAGTATGCAATCAATACGTTCGCGTCGTCCATCAACAACATTATCATCTGGTCCGCTTGGTTCTGGTTCTGGATTATTACAACAACTTGGCTCCGGAATGGTAAGACAACTAACTTCTGTGTCGGGTAACGCAACTCCTGTACATCAATTAGCAATCAATGGAACACGCAACTACGTCAGAAAGTGTCCGTCACTCAATATAACATTTAGCAACTAACGAAAATTCTAAAACTAGAAAACAAAAATCCCAAAAACCAAAAAACACAGGTATCGTTATTTGTTAAGAGTGTTTTGCACTAACATTTTTTTTTTAATTATAATTGTTCAATACATTTTTATATATTTTTATATATTTGTTTTTCTTATTAAATTAAACCTCAATTTTGAAATCATTGCAAATTTCATGATTAAATGACTTATCAAGCAAGAATAAGTTATCGTAAGAAGAAACAAGAACTGTCGATGAATTCATAAAATTATCCAACTAATTTATAAATTGTTTAAAATTTATAAACATTTAGCAATAAATAACTATAGAAACCCTGTTTCTTAGAAGATGAAGCTGAATTTAAGAACTGTCATTGATCGAAAACAATACGAAATATTATTGGTTATATTATATTTACAGCTTTTTACAGGACTCAAGCATTTTTTAAAAATATTTTTCAACCAGATAAAACATTTTCGGGATATTTTAGAATAGTTTTTAAAATCTTTTTTTTAACACAAATGATGCATGATGAGTTTATTTTATTTGCATGAGAAGTTATTCAATCGTATATACTCTTAATGAGACTTCAATATAATAAACATTAAACTGTACCTTCTTTCTAAAATTTACAATATATTCGTTTTTATAGCTCTCTTTTCAACTATTTTATTCTGTATATTTTGCAATAAAATATTAAAACTTTATAGTTCAAAGTTTTAGCGGACGCAAATCCAATCATCCATTTTGACACATTTCTTGGCTTCACTTCACTGTATGCTGCCAATTTTATTCGTTCAGTTCTATTTCAGTATGTTCATATTAAAACTGGTTGAATGCATTCATCTGTCAAAATGAAAATTTACCGTCACTTACCGGATAAACATATGTTGTTGGTTATTTTTGAGGTGACTTTGACGTCTCTTTATTTTTTCTTGCTATCTTTTTTTGTAAGTTAAAAATATCTGAATCGCTTTTCTCTCTCTCTTTCTCTCTTGCTCTCGCTCTCTATCCCTCTCTCTAACCATCTAATGAAAGCGGGATAAAATTGGGGAACATTAAAATGAGTCACTTTAAAAATGTAGAATTTTAAAACCATACCTTGTATATATCTTATTACTTTGTGTACAAGAAACATTTTTGCATTCAATCGAAATCAGAACTTGATATTTTTAATCTTACTTATTATTTTCTCAACATTGTAGATTTGTGTATAAAAATGAATGTCAACGCTGGTCGTAGTGTAAACCACTGTTTTTCCAAATGGCCACGTGGGGTATTATTCTTGTGTGTCATTATTACACATTGAAGGCGTAAAGAGAATAGTTCAAAGTTATTGCAAACAAAAGTTAGATCATCAATTTCGACATAATTTTTCTCTACTTCACTGAATGCTTCCAATATTTTGCGCCAAAGTCTATATTAATAATTTGATCTAAGAACAGACTGAACGCATTCATCTGTCAAAATAAGAATGTAAGAAATGAACATTTAAATGGCATCGCAGGAACAATTGCTGTTTGATGTTTATTTATATTGAAAGCAGAAAAAGAATAAGGTTCCCAAAAAAGAGTTAAGATATTTTAATAGATTATGTATAATCCAATAAGGGGTTTCATTTTTATTTTAAAAAATAACTAGTATTTTTCATGTATTAAAATATTCTGTCCATGAAATTTTAACTGACCAGTTCGCATATTGGTGGATCTATGTCCTCGATAGCTTCACAGATGATTATTGTGATCGACTCTTCGAAAAATAACGATGGAACAGTACTGTTTCATATTAAGAAATGGCATTAGTTGACAGCTTTGAAAGTGGCAGCTGCTTTAATAGCGGACTAGATAGATAGATAGATATATAAAAAAATGAGTATTTTAAGTTTAAAATTAGTTTTGACAATAACTTTAAGTTGCTGTCAGGTTAAAAAGGAAATTTAAAAAATATATAAGCTTAGTAAGCAGATTACGTTACATACATTCACGTGTTATGAAAATTCATTTATAATAAGAATGCGATATTTACTTCACGCTTTTAAAAAGTTATATAAGTTTGAGTAGCAGTAACCATTAAGAATGTTGAGAAGTTGAGAATGAGAAAGTATGCATGCCGCTGCCAAGAAATTTTCTCCTGTACGTTATGAATACTGGGCAGGTTCCAATAAAGTGCATGGTATTTTCCGATTTATCCATATTACATTATGTACACATTCTATCTGCAATGAAAATGTTCTTGTTTATAATGACTTTCGATAAAATGTTGGGTAATCTATTATTAGGAAGCTTTAGATTTCGTCTTATGAAAGAAAAGCGTAGCTGGAGGGACGTTAGAAAACCCTTCAGTAAACCTGTTTAAATGTGCAGAGTATAGTTAGGCGTATTATCGGGCAGTGAAAAGCATCTTAGTAGTACCCGTGGCATGATGGTTAGTGCGTTGGACTATCATGCAAGGGGTCTTGGGTTCAATCCCTGCCTGTGCCAGCTTAATTTTAAAAAAAAATTAATTTTCGCGGGTACTGCCTCTTGCGAGGAATTGACAAATACTTCAAGAGTAATTCTTGTCATGAAAAAGTGCTTTCTCAAAACTAGCCGTTCGGATTCGGCCTTAAATTGTAGGTCCCTTCCATTCCTGACAACAGTACTCGCACACAGGAATGGTTGAGAGTTGTAAGTCACTAGGCCCTGGTTCACAACGGACTGTTGCGCCACCCCATTTGATTTGATTTGAAAAGCATCTTTTCATGAAGAAACGCTGCAATTTTTTGACTTGGTTGTATTGGCGGTATCCCCAAAATTGAGAACAGTACAACATAATAGCTTTTGAGGCGGCATTGTATATTTTGAACTTTGTTGAGTGTTGGACGATATTGTCTCGCAGCAGTCTCAACCACGTTGCATTGATGGAGTTCATAGATGCTCCCAATCTGTTTGTTAGATGCTCATTCCAAGAAATGTTGTAATTTTTGACACGCTGCTCTTCTTCCACCATTGCGAAAAATTACTATTTCCGACTTATCAAGATTTATTTCAAGATTCCATTGAATGCAGTAAGTCTTAAAACCCTCAATTAGCTGGTTCAAATTGGAAGGATTATCTGACAACAGTACAATATCGTCCGCATATAAGAGAGTGTTAATTTGAAGATCGTCTAAAATAATACCGATTGGAAGTTCCGCATGAAGATCATTTAAAAACAGAACGAAAAGAGGGGAAAACACAAATCATCCTAAACAGCTGTAGTAGTAACCTTATAAAGGGACTTTATAGTAGCCAGTTTCTTCGAAGATATTCCGAGAGTCGATAGCTTATAAATAAAAGCATTCCTGTCAATGCTATCAAAAGCAGCCTTAAGATCGATGAAAAAAGCGTAGAGATTCTGCTTTTGGCAGAGTTGAAGTTGAATAATGCATATAAGATTATAAACTTGGTAGACAGAAGAATTGTTGGTTCTATATGCAGCTTGAAATTCATTGATGATGTTGTTTTTTTCTAACCAAGCTGACAGTCTGTTCAAGAGAACTGTAGTAAACAGAAATGAAAGTCCTCTATAGTTTGACACTACATTTCTATCTCCTTTCTTGAACAGTGGGTATATAATGGATTTTCTAAAAGATGATGGTAGCGTTGCAGTTTCAAGAATCTCAGTGAATAACTTCTTTATTTCTTCAATTAGAGATGGACATGCAATTTTATAAAATTCATACGGTATTCCATCAAAACCAGAAGTTTTCAAATCTTTTGATGAAGTTATAGCAGAATATATCTCGTGCAGTTCAATAGGGTAATCTAACTCCTGAACATGTCAGTCACTGAGAAAGAGCGTACGAGATACTAGCTGAATCATTTGATTGCGAGTGAAAGCTTTCAAAATATATTTTAAATTCATTTACTTTTATTGATGTTGTGGTTTTAATCGACTGTCCGCATATTTGTTTAGCAATCTTCCACCACTCCCGGGCTGAATGAACATATTCAAGACTCCTAGTAAGTTTAACGAAATAAGATTGTTTTTTTAGTTTTACATAAAATCCTATATATATTGTTGGCATCATAGTAGTTTCTAGGACTTGTTTCCAGGTTCAGTTTTCTGAAGAGTTTAAGGTGTTAAAGAGCATTTTTCCTGGCCATAAAAGAAGCTAAATCAAACCAAGGTTTTTTTGGTTCAAACTTAACATTTTGTTGCATGGGAGCTCAAAATACAGCTTTTGATTGCTTTGCATCGTTCTTCAATTGAATCTGTCGGTATTATGATGGAGGGTACAAGTGACTCGAGCTTATTTTTATAAGCAACACCTCTTCGGTCATACCATTTTATTCTAAAGATACATCTTTAATTGGTATTTACTGCTGTTACTGAAGATTTTAGGGAACAAATTAATGGAATGTGATCACAATCTACACTAAAATCTTCAAATGAATTAGTGATTGCGTACGAAGGGCAACAGTAGTCAATCACTGAAAAACCTCTACTATAGCAAACTATACAACATGGAAACCTAAACGTCAAAAATTAAATAACAAGCTATCAAAATGTTGGAAAACGCGAACACTCAAAATCAATTTGATTACAAAATAATTGCTATTATAAAATGCTTATTTAATTAAACATTTTTGGCTAGCAGGTGATTAATTAATAAAGAATAAGATGATTAAAAAACAGTTTTAAATTTCTTTAACTCTATCAATTTTTGTATTTCTTTTTACATTTTCAAAGAACTATTATACTATCCATATATTACTATATTAAATTATAAGACTTGTAGTATTACATTTAATAATAAAAACTACCTTCCAATTAGTTAAATAGTTACTTTTTTTCATCAATTTTGTAACTTTCCTGTAAACATTTTTTAAGCTTACTAAATTTTTCTGTTATGAATTTGTCGACAGTGCTTGTTTATTTCTGTAGCTCATCAATAAACAAAAACAAAAAAAACATGCAATTTCATCTGCCAATATCTTTTTCTTATTCACAAAAAACAATATAAAATTTTTAAGCGACAAAATCCATATTATCCAATCTCATAAACAAAAAGCAATGAGTAATCAATAATTCACTTTGTTATTTTTTTATGTTTCACATATAAATATCATTAATTGTTTTTATTGAAATTATTTACTAAAAAAAAGTAACTTATCAAGCGATATGTTATATGCTATATGGAATTGAATGACTGACACTTTAAGGCTTAAGTATTAAATATTTTTTGTAATTTTAATTAAAAATTAACAAAACAAAAACAAAAATACGAATTAAAAAATAAAAAAAAATATTATCTATTAAATTTTATAAAACTAGCAATGCTTGTTCATGCTCCTCGTAATATTTCTATGCATTTTGGTCTGCTCTCATACATATGATATGTTTAATAAATATTAATTTGTTTTTATTTATTACAATTTTTTAATTTTTATCAAATTTTCAAAAAGAAAATATATATTTCTCTCCAAGTACCTTCTTATTCAAGCAAGCATCGTAGCTGTGAAAAAAAAGAAACATAAATAAATAAAAACAAATTAACAACTTAACATTTTTTCCTAACTAACGTTGACTGAAAATTTATAATTTTTTTATTAATTTTGCATATAAGATGTTGGCTTCTTTTCTTATTCATATATTCGATGCAACATTTAAATTTGTCTGCATAAATTTAAAAACCATAATTTACTCACAAATCGAATGTTTGATTTTTTCTAAATAACAAGAACAACAGTAACGAGAAAAAAAACTACACTACATATAAATGCTTGAAACAAACAAAAATTACTTACAAAAAAGTGCCTTATAATAATAAATTAAATTTAAATTAAACTTGATAATACATTATATTATTTTTGTGGTATTGAGTTAATAATTTTTTTTAACTAATTTTCTCAGCAAAAATTTTTAAATAAAAATCGCTAAATACAATAAATACATAATAAATTCTGTAAAAAGCTGGAAATGGAAAAAAATATATGAAATTTCACAATAAAATAATTTAAAAAAATATAAAACGAACATTATAAGTAATTTTTAAGAAATGTACGCCAAGAAGCCTGTGTCTTTTACTTAGTAGTAGTTGTAGTTAATTGTTTAGAGATGAAAATACATTAATTAATTATTATTATTATACTTTTTTATTTAAACATACCTACCTATACATAATAGATCCGGTAGCTTTCACTTTATATATATATAAAATAAATGTACACACACTCCAAACCATAATTTTTTTCTTAAATAAATTCAAAAACACACTTTTTTTATTATATACACGATTGAACCCTAAATTTACGAAAATTATTTTAAATGTTCTCCTTTTCCCTGTGTCAGAACCTTAATGTTATTCAAACTTTTTGTTTTACTTTTTTGTTTGTTAAATTGGACACATCACAAAGTGTAATGAGGAAGATATGTTTCCTTTATTCGGGGTATATGATGTTGGTTTCCTTTATTTGATCCTTATGCTAACATCCAAAAGACTCCCTTGTGACTTTGGATTGGTTGTTACATAGATTATTGTATATACCTAACTTATATGTAGATTTATAGGTGGACCCTTTTTAAAACTTAATTCCCCTTACACCAGTTAAAATTTTCATTAAAAATTGAAAAATTTATACACTCAGGGGTTGAAGGGTTCTAAATAAATAATATAAATATTTTAAAACCGTAATTCCTTAAACTAAACAAAAAAAAAATGTAATTCGTTCTTAAAGTTTTGAAACACTATTTATAATATAAGTTACACTCCTTTTAGTATGAGTTACTGAAAAGAGAACTCGAGCCTAAACGAAAACACCACGCAGCTGCACCTGGCGTTTCCTATCCGCCATTTCAGTAAAGTTTATTTTCGGAAAGAGTACAAAAACACTATGCACGATTGTATCTTACGTTTATTAAAAGACCACTTTGTTTTTTAGAACCGTTATTAAAAACGACAACGTACTCGAGCTTGAAATTTCACTTCGCACGTTTTCACTTGAATTCTTGATATTCGAAAGAGTACTCGAATCATCGAAAAGAACATTCTGCACTCTTTCATCTGATGTTGCTAACCAAATATTTCCTCCTTTTAGGTTCATTATTAGAAAGAGTACATAAGCACGATTGCACATGGTGCTGTTATGCCCCTAATTTTTCTTAAGTTTTTCAACGTAACTCCTGTGTTTTTGAAATTTTGAAAAGAGTGTTTTCTTCCCATATTCTAGGAGAAACAAATTTGAATTTCCATGCATTGGTCATTTGCAATTGTACCTTCATAAAATGCCCTTAATTTTTTTACCCATTTTTACCGACATTGAGTGAATATTATTTCATAAAAGTTTTGAGTATAAAAACTAATTTTAAACTATTTTTTTGTTCCATTCTTAGAGACACTCGTATTTGCAACATAAAAGTCATAATCAATTACACTGTCAGGTAATTAATGGATTTTTCCATTTATCTTAAATAAAAAGTTCCCAAGCACTTTTCTTCAAATTTGTTGGTACAAATATTTACTTAAAAAAATAAATTTTATATTTTATTAGGAAACATCGCCACGAAGATGCCTAAATCAACTTCGTTACAGATCAAATTACATAAACTGAAAAAGTATCTAAATTACTCTTGGGGGCTATAAGAGAAACAATTGGTATTTTTTTTTTTGAAAATTATGTTTTTTTGTTAAATGTTGTTCGCATCATGTACAGATCTACCTTTACCGCAATAAATTAAGAAGTAAATATATGCTAGTTGGCAACAAAATGTATACTTTCATGACTTAAGATCATTGACGACTTCAAAATTTGTACTCCCAACTCCAATTTCGTAATTTTATAAACTGATTGATTATTGTTTTGTATTAAATTAAAAAAAAAAAACACCCACAACATTTGCGAACTTGTATTCATGTCCCACTTTAATTCAATACTCAAGATTTGATTTCAAACAAATTTACTCCACTCGTACTCTAGTTCTCCTTCAAATGAATGCACTCACGAATAATTCAAACAATTGCCTTCTCCTGCTTGTACCAATGCAATAATTATAGAATACGAACTCAAAACTTTCTCTCTCTTAAGACTTCAACGAAATTCCTATCCTCGTAAGAAATCTCAATAAGTTCACTTTAAATCCAACAAACTGCTTTGAATACTCGTATATATACCTCATAAAACTTTGTGATCGAATTAACTCTAATGTGTGTTTCCCAATTTCTGCATCAGGTATTTCCTCTACCTTGTGTCAAAAAAAAACCTTGTTTGTTGTCAAACCATTAAAAAATTTAAACAAAAAAAAAACAATTTTTTCAAAAAATCTTTTTGTATTTCATTGTGTGAGTGTTAAAATCCTTTCCCTCAATCCTTAAAAAAATTAAATTAAAAAAAAAAAAAAACATAACAAAAAATACATTTTTTTATTAAATTAACTCAATTTTTTTTGTTATTAAATTTTTACAGTACCAGCTGTTTTCCGGTCGAACTTAAACAAAATAAAATATATATATATATCTATACTCAAACTAACATGCTGGTTCAACATAACTAACTAACTAACTATATAAACAGTTAAGAAAGTTTAAAAAAAATAATTTTTTAAACCAAAATACAACAAGAACAAGAACAAAAAAAACATGAAACAATATTTGCCGACACTTTCTTTTTTTCAAAATATTCTCAATGTTTTTATTATTAAAATATATCAATACATATTTACATTTAATATAAATACTTCTTATCTACAAAAAAAAAGAAAACAAATAAAATCAACATATCTTTGTATGTTTAAAAAATATTTAGCAAAAATCTCTATAGACTATAGCTTTCAAAAATCAATCATCATATCACAAAACACTCTTCATATAGCCTTTAAAAACTTTAAGTTTATTTATTTTGGGTTTTAATACAATTTGTTTATTTAGAAACTATTGTTTTTAAGTCATACTATTTTACAATTTAGTCGAAGCTCAAGTTTCTAAAACGTTGACAATTTTTGAGATTGAATTTCAAAATCTTAGCTAGTGTTAGAATTTTATTAATTTATTACTTTTTGTTCACTTAATTGTTTGTTAACATTTAGTTTAATAACCCTTAAAAATATTCCAATTTTTTTTCAATTTCAAATCAGAAAAAAACTAGATTTTTTTGGAAAACAAGTCAGAGTACTAAAATTAATCAGACAGGAATTAAAGTTAGCCAGAAAGAAAAATGAAATAACTCCTTTTTTTTTAAAGAAATACGAAACTTTGAATTGTATATGCAATTTCGAAAAGGGCACATGTAAAATATTTAGTGAAATACATTTTTTCATACTAATGCGACCCTTTTAGATCGCAAACAGCACATCTTTGATATTAATTCTACTATAAACGCCATCGCCTGTACATACAACAAATAAAATGTAAGCACTAGTTTGAAAAATAACTTGTTTTTTTTTTTCAAATCATAAAAATTTTAAATTTTCAGAGATTGCATATTTAATTAAATTTTGTGTTTTTTTCATAAAGAAGAAAAACTACAATTTTCTGATTCTTTTCGAAAGAATGTTGGCCAATATTTCTTCTGTGCGCAATTTTCAAAAATGCATTTAATTTAATAATATGAGTAAGAAAATAAAAAAAATAATTTTCAAATCTTATGAAACATAAAATAATGAAATCTTTGCAGCATCGAATTGTTTTTCTTGTTTATTTTCAAAATATTCCTTAAAAGTTAATCGACTAATTTATGATTCAGCTAAACATTATTTAAGTATTCTTTATCTTAAAATAATTTAAAAATAGTTCAGATTCTCTATTTTCCAGTTTTTGGTAAAAGAAAGGACTGAAAACTTAAGATTGATTGTAAGTTTTTAGCAAGTATTTTTTTTATTGGCGCAATTGAAAAAGATTAAATTTTTTGTTTCTTAACTTCCCGCAGAAAATGTTGACATATCTAAACGTTTCAAGGATCGTTGAAAGTAAATCGTACGTCCGTACGTTTGGGAAACCATTTTTCGTCGTCCATATTTTAAGAACCAATAGAGATATACCAATAGATGCTAAAAGGACTTTACAAAAAATTGTGTGTTTTGTTTTACTTTAAAAATTGTTTGTGACGTGACCCAGATAAGTACAATTTTGAAATAGAAAATATTGTTATTAATCATATTTGATTTAAAAATCATAGTTTAAAAACATTACGTTTCTTATCTTTGAAAATATTCAAATACCTTGCATTTACAATTTATTTATACAAAAGTCACAGAAATATTGAATCCTATCCATGTAATTTATTTTTTGTCACAAGAAAAAATTCTTGAATAGTTGCCTTATTTTTCAATATATAACTCAAAACAGTTTTAACTGAACTAAAAGTGTATCGGTTAGATAGGAATTCAGTTTTTGAACTATTACCATATTTTGGGAATTCAAAAATAAAGTGCTCATCTGCCGATTTTTCTTAAACTTTAAAAACATACTTAAAACAATATTTTCAATGCAGTCAAAAACTTTACTCAAAATCTTTCTTTGTTTTCATAATTCTTCAGTGGAAAACCATTTTTATTAGTTTTTTATTGTCAAATGAATTTGTGTAAAAAATAAACTAAAAGTAAGTAAACAAGTTTGATTTCAATTTGCCGGCATTTTTAGTTGAAAATCAAATTTTATCAAATTTAACAAAATTTCTTTAAATATTTTATAAAAAACTACTCATTGGATTTTCTAAGAACATTGTTTTAACTTAATAACACAATTTTGCACAGAATGAAATACTTTTGACGTCAATAACTCGGGAAATAAATTTCTAGGATAAATCGAACATCAGTTTAAACAACTTTTTTGATTCTTGTTTTTTTATAAGAAAAAACACCTGACCGTTAAATTCTCCTAAGAATGTTACATTTTTGCCAGGATATTCGAGTCTAAAATTTGTGTTCTTTTAGGATTTTTTTGTAATAAAAACCTTTTTATTTCGGTGTTTCTAAAACATTTTACCAAATGTCAAACACGTTTTACTTCGTTGCACAAAATTATTCGAGACATCATTTTTAACTTCCCATAGGAAGTTATTGTAATGGGTGCGATTTGTCGAATTGAAAATTTTGACATTTCGCGACGTTTCAAGGTCCCTAGAGTCGAAATAAGATATTTTTAGAAAGATGTCTGTATGTGCGTGTGTACGTACATACGTTCGGAGGTTCGTAACGTTTTTTTCGTCGTCCATAGCTCAAGAACCAGAAGAGATATCGACTTCAAATAAATATTGTTATCATAAGGCAGAAAGATCCAGAAAGGGCTCTCAAGAAAATTGTTTGGGTGGTTTTTTTACCAAAGCAGTTTAAAAAATGGTGAAAATGTTGGTTAACACTAAGTCTCTCTAGAGACTTGAATTAAATTTTATATTATATATTGTAAGGTGATACCAAATCAGTATATTTTTGGAAATAACAATTCATTTAACGGTTTTTTTATTAATCAAAAAACTGAAAAAAAATGTTTGTCACCTTGAAAATTTTAAGTATAAAACATGATATTATCTTCAAAACTATTTTATGCAACGAAAAATAACGTTTTTAACATCTGGCAAGATTTTTAGAAAAATCGAATTGACAGTTTTTTTTATAAAACATAAAAATCTACTCAAAGTTCGTGAAAATTGATTTTCAACTCAAGTATCTTTTCAAAACCGTGAGATATTGGGTTTAAACTACTTTCATCTTTTAAAAAATATTATTGTCAACATTCAGTAAAAGTTTTGAGAAAAATCTAATCGACAGTTTTGTTTACAAAAAAACTAAAAACATTAAAAAAAATGAACAAAAGTTGGTAAAAATTGATTTTCGGCTCAAATATCTTTTCAAAACTTTGAGATATTGGCTTTAAACTCTTTTATCTTTTAAAAAATATTGTTTTCAACATTCAGTCAAATTTTGAGAAAAATCTAATTGACAGTTTTCTTACAAATAATAAAAACCTACAAAAAAAGCAATACTAAAATTTGGTAAAAATTTACCTTTGACTAAAATTAAAAATATTGTCTTCAAACTTTTTTATTTCACAAAAAAAATGTTGTTTTCGATATTTATTATTTTTTTTTTATAAAAATCCAACATGGCTCTTGTTCATACAAAAAAAAAATCTACAAAAACGTACCCAAATTTGGTAACCTTTTAAATCGAAAAAGATTGATAAAAATTTGTTTTCGACTAAAAATCTATTTAGCAAAACTACATTTCCAACTAAACTATTTCTTTATATGAGAAATATTATTTCAATTTTAAAATTTGTATGAATAATTCAACTGCCAACTTTTTTTAACCAACACGAAAACCTAAAACCTTTTAAGCAAGAGAAATGGACAGACAGGATGGGGAGTTATCAGTGTGCGTCGCGTCTCAGCTTTTTTTTGTTGAATATTCGAGTTGACAATTATTTCTTTTTTCAGTTTGTTTGATTTATAAAAGAAAACTGTTAATTATCTGTTTTTTAAACTATATTTGTTTATAATTACGTCACATTACATAATATAAAACTTAATTGAAGTTACTAGCGTTATTGCTTCTTGATTTACAGCTCTGTGAAAAAAATAGCACCAACCACTTATTGTAGTTATAAATGAAAGATTTTTTTTAAACAAATGATAGTAAGAATTTTATTTTACATTTTTAAAACAGAAGTGAAGATAAAGTAATTTATAAACGTAAACACTTATCCATTATAACTAAAATAAAATAATTAAATACCACTTTTTTGTGTGAAAAATAATACACCAACATTGGAAATTCGTAAAAAAGTACAAATTCTGGGTAAAATCAATAAGTTTTTGATTTGGAATAATATTAATTAATTAATATTTTGTCTAATAACCCATACTTTTAAGTACAGCGGCACAACGTTCGTGAGAGTCGACTATTGCTCGACATCGCTGAAGTGGAATATTTCTCCATGCATCCTGCACAGCTTCCCATAATTGCAGTGTGTTTTTCGGCTTAGCTTCAAATACGGCTTTTTTTACATCTGTCCAAAGATTTTCGATCGGGTTCAGGTCAGCCGGTGATTCCATAACCTGAATCCTATTTCTAGCGAAAAAATCTTTTGCTAATTTGATCGTATGTTTAGGGTCATTATCCTGCTGCAGAACCCACTTGAGAAGAATATTACATTCAGCGTAAGGCAGCATGACTTCCCTCATAATGTCAACATACATTTTAGCGTTCATTATGGGTTTGATCCAAAATATGGGACCAGTACCATTACATGAAAAGCATCCCCATATGTTAATTTTTGCCTGTTTTGGCCTGCGGACAAAAGTTCTGATACTAGGAGTCCCAAATAAAACAATTTTGGACTCATCGGCCCATAGTATATTACGCCACTTAGTTGGCTCCCAATGCAAGTGATCTGTTGCAAATTTTTTCCGTTTTTGTAAGTGGACCTTTGTCAATAAGTGTACCTTCCTGGGACTTCTAGCAGGTAAATTATTCTTTGTCAGTTTTTTCCTTACTGTCGAAGTGGTCACAGAAAGATTTAATTCCTCTTTTATTTATTAGAGGTAATAAATTGATTTTTTTTTACTAATCTCGGTTTGCGTCGTTCATCGAAAGGAGTCAATTATGGATTTCTGCCTCTCCTTTCATCTTGGGGAACATATTTTTTTGCATTTGATATCATTTTATTAGAACATCCAACTAGTTCTCTAATGCATTTGTATGTTTTACCCTCAGAAATTAATTTTTTTTATTAGGGAACGTTGTTCTGGAGTACAATGTCTACCGCGACCCATTTTAGCTGGTTAACACATAGTACTTATGAGTTATTAATTTTAAGATATTTAAATACCTTACCTTGAAAACTCTCAACAGAATGACATGGTGCTATTTTTTTTTCACACGTTTGCGTTAAGCGTCTCAACGGTTAACGAGAATTTTTATCTCAAATCAACGGAAAAAGTGGGAATTTTAGACAAATTTCATTGTCCATTATATTTATACTACTGAATGCAATAGAAATACTCTTCAGTAGATGCGTTGTGTTATCATTAATAGAGAAGAACGCAATTTGTAAGAGTAGTACAAAATGCAACATGGTGCTATTTTTTTTTACAGAGCTGTATTTGGGCTCAATCAACATTTTAACTTTTATCAAATACATACAGTAATATTAATACAGTAATATTTTTTAAAATTCCTTTTTGCATCTTTTGATGATAATATCTGTAAAACAAAATTAATTTGAAGTCGATATCTATCGGTGCTTGAAATATGGACGAGAAAAAATAGTATCCGCAACGTACAAACATCCAAACTTTCACAAACATTTCTCTAAAAATCTTTGATTTTGATTTAATGGAAAATAAAACGTCGATAAATGTCAAAATATCAAATCGTTTACAATGCATTTCTAACGAAAGCTAAAAATAAATTCTCATTTGTTTTTCGAAATATTTAAAATTCTCTTTTTTATATTATAAAAACAATCAAATTGAATGCTATCTACATTATCAATTTAAACTATCTTGTAACTTGGAAGACTCAAGCTTGAAAAAGAATTACTTAACATGAATTTTTTCACGAAAACTAATCATAACGCACCCTTAGAATGAAAGTGACCTTACTCAAAAATTGCAACATGTGGGAAATAAGCAAAATTTCTTGAAGAAAGTAAAGTTTTGAGTAATTTTGATTTTATTTATGAGTTAAGTCACATTCTTTCTAAAGGTGCGATAGGGTTTACCTCCAATTAAATTAACAAAAAAAATGTTTTCAGTTTTAGTTTCCATTGCTGCAAAAGTGATAATTTGTAGGCGAATAGAAATAATAAATACAAAATTAAATTTCAAAAAATTGTTTCCGCGAAAGGGTCTTAAATATTTGTATGAATTAATGTTTTCTTTAAACCTTTGAATTTAGTAAGTTGAAGCTTTTTAATATTTCTTTATTTCATTTTGTATTTAATTTAAAAATTGTTTTAATTCGTTAGCAATTTCCGATTTAAACTGAGCTCATTTGTAGTACCATCAATCTCAGTAGAAAGAAAAATCATATCATTTAATCATTGTTGTATAAATATCATTATAAATATAAATTTCAAAAAGATTTATAAATAAAGAATACCTACAATATACAAAACAAAAAACAACTACTTTTTATAGTAAGGTATCAACTATCAACAATACATTCCTAGCAGACAGCTCGTATGAAATGTACCTTATCCTTATTTACCACAGCCGCATTTTCAAAGTCTATTATTAAAAGAAAACATAAAAATATTTATAAATAAATTTAATGTAGGTCATTATAAGAATAACTACATGTCAACAAATTAAATTTACTAACACTACTACTAAGCAAAGAAAAAGAACCTAGGCGGGTACCTAGGCGTTGAATTGCGCTGGCCGCAATTCACATTTTGTCAAAAATTTAATCTTATTAACATCACTTTTAACTTAGAATTAAACAAAAGAAAAACCTAGAAAAATAAAACAAATAAATGTATTAATAAAACATCACAATGTTGTTTTTGTTCAAATTTTCAAAATACTCATAATTAAGTTAAGGCTTGTGTTGACCTTCTCAATACAAAATTAACAAAATAAAAAACAATCCTATAGGTTTCCTTAGAACAAAATAAAATTCGAAAAAATCAAAATTAATTTATAATAAATATTAAAAATCCCCAATCGACCAAAAGATATGTTTAAACAAAAAAAAAACTGAAAACAAAAAAAGAGCGATATTTCATAATAAAGTTAATAACAACTAAACTTGTCAATTTTATTATTAATAAATTTAAAACAAAAAAGAAAATAAAAAACAATAGAACTCTCCAAAATAACATTAACTTTAAAATTGTTGTGTAAACTCGTTTTCGATAAAAATGGTGTACGTTTAAAAACAAAATAATACAAACTTTGGTGTAATCTTTAAGATGCCTTCTTCAGGATTCTTTATTTTTTCTTTTCTTTTAAATAAACTTTAAATAAAAGTAAAAAACAAAAAAAAACAAAATATGACAATCGAACTTGAATCTATTTATTGTTCTCTTATCAATGTGACTCAATTTCAATAAATTAAATAAATTTAAAAACAAAAAGAAGAAAAAACAGCAACAACAAGAACAACAAAACCGAAATAAAATGGTTTATATGAATTTTTAGATTCTAAATTTAAAAAATAAAAACAAAACAATATTTTTTAAAAATAGTTTAAACTTATTATAAATATAGTTAAGTAGATAAATGTTAACATTATTGTAGATAGGAATGCCAAATGACAATCCGAAATAATATGTAGATTTGCACTCATTCAAGTTTAAAATTCTACCATAAATATTATTCAACACACAAACAAAAACAAAAACAAACAACAAATTATAAATGTATATTTATTCTATTCCGTCTTCGAAATAAAAACCATTTTCCCAACTTTAAATAAATTTACAAACGTTTTAAACAAGAAAGATGTAAAATTGAAAACTTACTTTATTTTTTAAAATAGCTGAGGGTCTTAGCTCATATTTTTATGTAAAACAAACGTTTTTCCCTATTTCCTCAACCTTAACACAATATTCTGTAACTTTATACTTGTTTTTTAAAATGTATAATTGTAGCATATTTTTGTGTTCATAAATTAAAGTAAAACAAAAACAGGTAATATGCATGAGTGTTTTTAGTTTTTGAATGAATATCTCAAAAAAATCCAAACGCCATTTGAAATTTTATGATTTTACATTTTTCATTAGTATTAAAAAATTAATATGAACAAAAACCAATTAAAAAAAAAATACTAAATAGGGGATGAAAAAGCTCAATACGACTGAATAATAAGAAAAAAAAAAAACAAACATTAAAATTTAAATGTAAATTTTAAAATAAAAACATAAAACTTAACAAACAAAAATCGCTACATAAATGTTTTGAATTAAGAGAAAACATACAAATTGTAATCAATCATCAATGTATAGAAAATATAATTTAACAAAATCTAATAAATGTCAATAAAATTATAATAATAACTTAAAAATAAAAATGGTTATCATCTCATGAGTTTTATATGTTATTTTGTTCGTTAAATGGGAAAGGTTTAAAATTATGAATTTAAAAATAAAACTAAAATAATATTTAAATAAACTGTTAATGGAAAAATTGTGATGAATATGATGTGACTGTACAAATCCCAAGGTAGAAAACTTTATCTATAGTAAATTATTATGAAATCTATACTCTATTTTATTTAAAACAAAAATGATAAACAAAAAAATAAAAAAATCTGTTTCTATACAATTTCTATATACCGTGTCGGTAATTTTTAATTTTGCAAAAAAATCACCTTTAAAAAATTAAAAACAAAAATAAAACACAACACAATCTTTATTATTATTCTTGGGTTTTAATTATTATTAAATAATTGTGAAAAAATCACTCATGAGATTATAATAAAAATAAAATAAATTGTATTTACCATAATAAGTGTACCTATGAACAGAAAAATTTATTGTAAACAGTGTTGAGAAATAAAATGATTTATTTGCCAAAAGTATAATACTGATTTTCTTGTTTTATTGAATAAATTCATTTTTCAGAACTTCAAGGATTCAAAAAAGCCGGATAATTTCGAATATTGAGGCAAAAATTACTTAAAACAATTACGCAGATTATACTCGTATTATATTTATATAAATGTGTTTTTTTTTCTGGTGACGAGTTACCACTTTTTTTAACGAGTAACAATTTGTTTTAATATTACTATTATGTATGCTTGTGCCTTGGAGCCCATTTGAAGTGAAAAATTTTTGAAGTAAATAAAACCGTGCATTGGCTAAAAAATACAAATTTTAAATCGTCTGAAAACATTTCAGATAATATTGAAACAAAAATGTATTTTCTTGTTGCAGATGTATTAACTCACATTTTAAATTCAAAGCTATGTTTCCTGATCCTTTAAAAACATCAGTTGTTATCCCCTTACACAAAAAGGGACGTATTTGAACAATTATCGCCCTATATCACTTTTTCAGTTTTTTTTTACAAAAAAAAAATTGAAATTTGGACCAAGTCTAGGACGCTGTCCTTTGTTGACAACACTAATTTTCTTTAGCAATTCAGAGTATGGCTTAAGGATTGGTAGATCTACCAAAGATGCTTCGTTAAAGTTATTCAGTGACATTTTTAAAAGTCTCAATGAATCTGTTAATATTACTATTAATTGACATTACCAAGGTTTTTGATATGGTAGACCATATTAGTGAGTGGTTTGCATCACAGATGTCAAATCATTAAAATCAAACATTTATAAAGAAATACAAATTTCATCAACGTTGATATCCCACAAGGTTCTGTTTTAGGGCTAGCTTTGTTTTTATTTTTGTTACTTATATTTTTGTTATAACTTCTAAAGGGCACAATTACTGCGTTTGTCGATAATACTGCCTTGATAAAGTTGTCATTAGTGAAAAGACGAAGTTCATGATTTATAACATACATACATACCTTTAAAATACAATTCCCTTCATTTTAAAAGATTCCGTTTAATGCATTCATTTTTTTATGATCATAATTTGATTACTGTCAATACAAATCTTTGTTGTTATAGGACGGAATGTTTTCAATTGAGCGTAGACTGCAGTTTTATTTCTAAGGGATTTTTTTTTTTACAATTTTTCTGCTTAGGCAATACCAATTTTTACCAATTTATTAAATTTTTACAAATTAAACAAATTAAATTAATTTGAAATATATCAAGAACAAAACATCAATTTTTAACAAATTTGCGCACTATTTTTTGTAGATTTTATATTTTTTTGAAAAAACAGACTGTTGGATTAAAAAAAACTGGTGAATATCGAAAACAATATTTTCTGTGAAATACAAAAAAGCTTGAATACAATAATTTAAATTTTTAAAAGCTTTTTAAGTCGTAAGTAAATTTTCACCAAGTTTTAGTACTGTTTTTAGTCAAGCTTTTATTTTTTGTAAAAAAAGATTTTCTGTAAAATTTTACTAAGTGTTGACAACAATAATTTTTAAAAGATAAAAGAAGTTTGAAGCCAATATCTCAAAGTTTTGAAAAGGTTTTACCATTTACTGAAGTACAGTTTAAGATGCCGTTACACCCACAATAACTGACTGTTTGATATGCTTTATGGGCTGGTATAATAATAGTTTTTACTTATTTAAGATGGCGCTACAGTCCGGAGCGGACCTGGGCCTCAACCAACATGCGTCTCCAGGCAGCTCGGCGCCCAGCTAGCTGTCTCCAGTTTTGCACGCCAAGTTGGTTGAGGTCTTCACCCACCTGAATGCGCCACCTAAGTCGCGGTCTTCCTCTACTGCGTCGCCTTCCCTCGGGATTGCATTCGAACCCATCCGCGTTGGAGCCTCGATGTATATTCGCTCTACATGACCCAGCCATAACGCGTTGGACTTTAATTCTGTTAACCAAGTCAATGTCGCTGTACAGCCCGTACAGTTCCTCGTTATATCTTCTCCTCTATTTTCCATCTATGCTTACGGGACCAAAAATCACCCGAAGAATTTTTCTTTCGAGGCATCCTAAGACGTTCTCATCTTTCTTTGACATCAGGGTCCAGGCCTCAGCACAATAAATGAGAACAGGGTTCTTATAATACTCAACTGCCTTCTAAGTCTAAAGAAGCAGCGACTTGCAAGAGTTATTCTTCGTTTGATTTCAGCGCTGGTGTCGTTGATTTGTTTAAAGCAGTGCCTAGGTAGACAAAGTCCTTAACTTCCTCGAAGGTATAGCTCTCCATGGTGACGATTTGTCCTAGACTTTGTTGATCAATGTCCTTTTTTGATGACAGCATAAACTTGGTCTTGCCCCCATTGACCACTAAACCCATCTTCTTCGCTTGCGTCGCAATGCTCAAAATCGCTCCACTGACATCACGCTTTAATCTTCCAATTATGTCAATATCATCTGCGTATCCGAGTAATTGGATGGACTTTTGGAAAATTGTGCCTCTAGTGTTGACGGTTTAGTTTTAGAAGTCGCATGACAGTGCATCGCCTTGTCTAAAACATTTTTTTTAATCTAATGCATCGGTGAGATCTTTTCCGACCTTGATAGAGCACCGTGCATTCTCCATCGTCATTTTGCATAAACGGATAAGTTTGACAGGGATGCCAAAACTAGACTCTGTAGAGCTCTTCTCTATAGATGCTGTCATACGTGGCTTTAAAATCGATAAAGAGATGGTAGATATCGATTTGAAGCTCCTGGGTTTTTTTCCAAAATCTTCCGTAATGTGAATATAATAATTGGTCAGAACATCTTTAAAAACGTTACTGTCCAGATAACAGTCCACGGTAACCTCTAAAGAGTCATGATTACTGACGTATTCGATCTTAAATTGAATAACCAACGTTTGGTAACCACACAGTTCCACGTTACGAACTACGACGTTTGAATATTTGCTGTTTGAATAATGTTCGGTTGCTAGTCTACACTAACTTCTGCGAAAAGATTGACTATTTGGAGGAAAACATTTGCAGCATTATTACCGATAAATTAAATGTTGGAAAAAGTCAATTGGAACTCCAGACTACGTCCGAAACAGTCGGGGCGGTTATATGCCAGAAATCATATTTGAATTATAATTCCAGAAGATTAACTTCCGAATAAAATAAATTTCATGTCAAAAATGTTTTATTCTATTTCAAAGTTTTATATCCCTAAAAAAACATGTTTTTATAAAGCTTAAACAAACTTACCTACTTTGTTTGGTCGTAGGATGCAGCTTCAATCTGGATGCGAATATCTTATATTAAATTTTGAATTGAATTATCAATATCCGAATAATTTGAGAATTTAAACATTGTTTCAAGGTTCATTACCAAAGTCAAGCAGATATGATTTGATTTTCTTAGAAACTAATTTTTAAAGGGTTATATCGAAATATTTCAGTTTAAAAATTTATTTTGACAAAAAGTAAAAAAATACTTGTTGGACACATACTCGTTTGTAAACGATTGGTCCTGGAAATTGTCAATTGCTTTTTTCAGAGTCCATGAACTCGAAGTCGAAGTTGATTCCAATATAAAAAGCATTTGAATATCTTCTAATTTTGCTCACTATTTGTTGTCTTTTTTATGGCCTTCTTTTTATGAGATCAATTGAAATAATGTGGCCCCTGGTCACAGAACTCTAAACGTTTCCATATGTTTAGAGAAAGAAAATTTTTCAGAACATGTTCATCGAGAGCATTAAATAAGTTCTAAGAATAAAGAACAAAAAAGTGAACTATACAACAGAGAAAACGGAAAAATGCTCAACACAAGACGAAAATGTAGAAAAGTTTTAAAAAGCTAAATGGAAAATAAAGGAATTAGAAGAATCGAATTATAATGTTTAAAATAATGGAATCGCCTAAAAAGAAGGACTCTTTAGTTTATTGTTGCAATTACACTTAAAAACTCTTATTCATCATAAAAGATACTTTTTTTTGGATTTAACCTCAAAGATCACGTGGGTGGAAATGTATATTTAAGGACCATCTACGAAAACTGACTGCAAGGAAAGAAACATGAGGAATTCGCTATTACTCATCAATCTCATTAAAATGTTCATACCTCATTATTTAATGAGAAACATTATGGTCCAATTATATATTCTTTTTGAATGCATTGGATTAGGGTTTAAAGTGCATCATCTTAACTATAAGCTATAGTATTTCAAATTAATAAAGATTATGTATGCTTATACTTTCCGCTCTCTCTTTTTCTATAATAGCAGATAAGGAACGTTCGTATAAAATTTTCTTTAAATAATTAAAATTTCTAAAACCATCAAAATCCATTAGTTTTGGAAATAACGCTTGTGGTTGGGTTTATAGAGAGTACATTTTACCATAGCTAAACCGCAGCTTGCTTGGATTTAACCTCTCAAGGAATGTGGGTTTTTGTTGTGTTGTATAGATATAGAAGTACAGCGCATCAGGACAACATTTCCACAAGGACAACACAACTTAAAGCCACCATCCTGTCAAAATATACCTTCACTAAACTTAAACTATACTTAAAATCTCTGGAGGTATACCTACATAAGATATATCTTTACACCAAATGAAGGAGAAGAATCTATATACTCGTACATATGTACCTTCTGCAACTATGGCAACAATATATACAATAGCTACATAGAAATGAAGAAACTTCTGAAAGGTTTCGCAATTTAATATCTTGAAATACAAACACTTAGTATTCATGCAAAATATATACACAACCAAAAAAATTCTTTTTTATATAACAAACTATAGAATCCCCCTCACCTCCCTCCTGCATCTGTCTGACTGATACGATGATGGTGGGATTCTGATAGCTAGAGTGTCTTTCATATAATTCGAAATCAGCTGCAAAACCTGTCTCCGAAATGCACCTACGCACGACGTGAGAAGTCTATAAGGATACGGAAGGATATACAATGTATTCCTTGACGACATTTCCATTGAAGTTGTTTCGTCATTGTCGAAGTAGATGACACACATGTTTTGATCAACGTCAAAAGTTATTTGAAACAAAATTTAATCGAATTGTATTTTATGACTAAATAATGGTATTACAGGAAAACTTTCAGAAACTTTTGGAGGAAGTAATTTAATAGCAGGATGGTTAATTTGTTTAACTGTGTATGACAGCACTTAAGTTTATGGAACTATTTTCTAGGCTATTTTTTTGTTACTAAATTTTATGACTTTTGTTGATTTGAGGAAATTTAAGGCTGTTGTTTTTTAGTACATATTTGTTAAGGAAACAATTGATATTTGGCTTTGAAACTTTTTAATGTGTTAAAAATTAATACTTTAAGATTATTGGTGAAGTTTTTTATAGACTTACTAAATTATTTTCAGTAATCATTTATATATGATTTTTCACCATAATTTAGCGTTGGTTTATTAAAAAGCTTGATTTTGCTTTGATATTTATATTTTTGTGCAATTTTACTATTTTTTCCCAAAGATAGTCAATAGTGAAAAATACTAACCTTCCAATTTTTTCCCTCGGGTTCTATTGACTTAGTGCTCACTCCTGTGAATTACACCAGAGGTTTATTGTTAGGCAAGATTTTACTTCTGGCAGTCAAAATGCACTCTTACGATAAGTTTTGGCAACCGAAGTCATGCTATTTAGGTTTTATAAGGGTTTTTAAAGCTATTGAAATTCATGAAGTTGTGTTTTTTTCCAATACAATTCGTTGTTTTTTTTCCAAATCTTTAATCATTATTTTTAATATTCATTTTAAAATGTATAATATTTTCTTTTAATTTTTTTCGAAATGTTCGTATCGTAAAAAAACAATAACCTAACAGAACGAAGCTAACCGTCAAATTGTTGATGCTATAGTACAAAAATATAAAAACAGTTAAAAACGAGTATTTTTTAAACTTGAGTAGACAGTTGAAATCGAACTTTGGATTCGAAATCTAAAAGTTAACTCCAAATCATGTTTTTCAAAATTTAAAAAAAGCTTAAATTGAAGATTTATCAAACTTTACGTAGAGTCAAATAATGTCTCTCATTAAGCTTTTGAAGTACTTTAAACTGATTTTAGAAGACAAAGATTTAAACTTTGCAGAACCATCGTCAAACGAACTATGTTTGAGTTTACTTTAAACTGAAAATAACCGTTTTTAGTTATCTTTGGTTCGACTTCAGGACAACTTGTAATAAAGGGAACTGGAAATAACAGAAGTAAATAAGAAAAATCAAATTGGCTATGCCGGCAAATATAAATACCAATATCACAGTGACGGAATTGAAGTCTTTCAAGCCGCCTCCTCCCTCATTAACAAGTCCATCATTTAGAAGACGCTATGTTTTTAACTTCCCATAGGAGGTTATTGTAATGGGTCCGATTTGTCAAATTGAAAATTTTGAAATTTCTCGACGTTTCAAGGTCCCTAGTGTTGATATAAAAGATTTTAAGAAATGTGTGTGTAGGTGCGTGTGTACGTACGTTCGTACGTCCATGCGTCCATACGTCAGTGCGTTCACGACGTTTTTTTCGTCGTCCATAGCTCAAGAACTAGAAGTATCGACTTCAAATAAATTTTGTTATACAGATAATAAGGCAAAAAGATGCAGAAAAAGCTCTCAAAAGAATTGCGTGGGTAATATTTTACCATAGCAGTTTGAAAAAGGTAAACATTTTGGTTAATCCTAAATAATTTGCGAACCTAGAGACATAGGATTTTTTATAAATCTAAATCTAAATCTAAAAACTAAAAAAAAAATTGTCACCTCGAAAATTTTACCAATACAATATGATTTTATCTCCAAAAAAGTTTTGTGCATCGAAAACAACGTTTTTAACATCTAGTTAAATTTTGAGAAAAATCGAACTGAAAAATACATTACTCAAAGTTGGTAAAAATTGAATTTCGACTCTAATATCTTTATAAAAATTTCAGATTATAGCTTCCAACTAATTTCAACTTATAAGAAATATTGTTTTCCACATTCAAAACAATTTTGAAAAGAAGCGAATTGACTGATTTTTTAAAAAAAATAAAAACTTAAAAGAAAATTTAACAAAAGTTATTAAAAATTGATTTTCGATTCAAATATCTTTTCAAAAATTTGAGAATATGGCATCGAACTAATTGTAGCTTATAAGAAATATTGTTTTCAACATTCAGAAGAATGTTAAGAAAAATCGAATTGACAGTTTTTTTTACAAAAAATAAAAACCTTACAAAAAAACAATTCTAAAACTTGGTAAAATTTTACTTATGACTCAAATAGCTTTTCAAAAATTAAAAATATTGTTTTCAAACTTTTTTTTTATTTCACAGAAAATATTGTTTTCGATATAAAGTGGTTTTTTTATAAAAATCCAATAGCCCGTGAAATTCTACAAAAATAGTACGCAAATTTGGTACAAATTGATGTTCGGTTCCTGACATCTCTCAAATTAATTTCATTCATCTATTCATTGGTAAAAATTTGTTTTCGAATAAAAATCTATTCAAAAAAACTAGACTTTCAAGCTAAACTATATTTTTATATGAAAAATATTGTTGGTAATTTAAAGATTCTTAAGATCAATTCAACTGATATCTTTTTAAATCAACACGAAAACCTACAAACTTCCAAGCAAGACAAATTGACAGACGGGGTAGAAAGTTATCAGTGTGGGTCGCATCCCAGCCTCTTTTTTATTTTTGTTTCAGTTTTACAAAACTTTTTATTTCAATTTTTTTTTGTTTGATTGGGTTTATGTAGGAATACCCGTGTTTTGTTGGAAAATCTATCAATGGTATAGTAGGATTTTACTCGAACAACAAAAATAATATCCGTAGTATGAATACTACGGATATTAAAGTTATAGTGGAATCTTACTACGGATGGGTTTTTGACATTTATACGAGTCTCAAATAGATCTTATGTGATTTCGTTCTCAAATGTTGGTACGATTGATAATGCATTTGTATCTCGATGGTTGTGTTCATAGAGTAGTTGTGCATTTGGGATCATGTGTTTTCGATTGTCGACAAAAATCAGTGTGTTCCTGTTGATATTACTTAGTTTTGTTATTAAAAATGGACGAACTGGGCTTATTTTGCAAGAGAGAACAATAGAAAATATAATTAAGTTTTTATATTTTTCCACCAAAGGTTTATCTCAGATTAAGTTAATTAAATCTTTTTGGTGCCTCCACAGCACAAGAAGATTTAAAAATGATTAAGTTTGACAGTACTTTCTAAAATGCAAATGTTGTTTCTTATGTAAGTAAGATAGTTTGATTCGTGTTAAACAATGAAGTACTGAATAGTTCAGCACCATATTAGAGTATGACACCTACTCCATGTGTAATTTTTTTGTTTAATTTGATTAAAACAATACTATATTTTTTGTACACAACATGCAAATAAACAGACCATAATGCATTTTCTGAAATATCAACTCCTCCATACAGGTTTTTTTCACAAATTTTGACTCGACTCCAATTCTCGACCGAAATCGAGTCGAATCAAGCTCATTTCAACTCGGTTCAGGTATATGAAGAATTGAGACGAGTTTTTATTTTATGTCAAAGCTGCAATTGTTAAATGTATTTTTTTTATTGAATCTCAATTTCCAGATCTTACCATTTCTTCTTGAAAATTATCCATTTTATTAGTTTTAGTTAATTTTTGTTTGCTGAAGTTAATTTTAACTTTTGATTTTGGCAAAACTTTCTTCTATTGGTGTTTTTTTTTGTATTATTCTGACAGGCCTTCTCTTAGTTGTGCAAATTTGGTTACTGCCGATGCGTTTTTTTGGGAATTTTCTACTATACCATTTAAAGAATGCCAAAAAACACTGGTAATATAAGAGATTTTTTAGTATTTTGATCTTCCAAAATATCTCTTAGTGCAATTTCCTGGAGCCTTACTTAACTACATCATTCCACAAGAATCTGAAGTCGTGAGTGAAAAATATCACGTCTTGAAATGTATGTGAAATTTAAAAAATCGAAGATTCTGGTAACAACCTTTTAATCCGTCCACAAATAAGTTATGAGATAGCTTGTTACAGTCTATTGAAAAATAAATTCATGTATCTGAAGAACCACTTGTTTTATGAATATGATATATTACCATACAAATATAACCATTTGAAGAAAATCAAATACAGAAAATTTAAAGTTTTTGACGCTTTTAGTACATAACTTTAAATGTGTTAGAAATCTACCGCTTATGCCCCAATAGAAAAGATTTAAAGTACTCACGAATTTATTATTACAATCGTTTTTTATACGTTTATAACTGAATCTTTTTTACTCTTTGATATTTCCATTACTTAACCCACAAAAACACGTACAGTCCCTCATTTAATGACACTACACCAAACAGGTTCAACTCAAGGCTCTCATCATCTAAAATTATGAATATGATTCAACACCACACGTCAATATATTATTGCCAATATCCAAAATTAAATCCATTTATGTCCATCTCCTTCCCTAAGCCCCTACCACCTAAAACCTAGCATAGTCAACCAAAAATGTTTTATTTAAACATAAAGTTCATTAAAAAGGCTTGTATGCATTATGTTTACGTTCTACAACTCAATTTAACCCTAGATTTATAATAATAATCATAAAAGAATCCCAAACAAACAAGGAAAATCACCTTTGTCAAACAATATTATATGATGCAGGAAAACCATTTTTTGGCCCTGACAATGACCACGACGACGACGAAGCCGCTGACCAACATCCAACGGCACAGGAACCCACCGAGGACAACAGTCAAACGATGACGGCTTTTACCTTGTGATAATATTATTGTGTTTATAAATATTTAGCCAACATGGTCAACCAAAAAGGATATCAACAGCAAAGACAGAAACAACAAAAACAACAAAATCAACATCACATCCAGTATAGGTACAATACAATATATACAGACAGAAGGTTTTGTGTACTTTGAGGTTTCATGGACATGACAAACTCATAACGTTTCATTTGTTAACCACTTTGTATGCTAGCCAACCACCCAGCTAGCCAAAGCCACCCCCAACCAAACGCATAGTTATTTCTATTCAATGTAGAATGAAGCTGGGAGGTCCTTGGTACTCGTACATAAATAGTTGGGACGCTTCCGGTCCAAAATGAAATATTATAATTAAATGGGTTTTCAGTAGTAGTTCAGTAGAGCATTAGCAAGGACAATGCGAGACAAGCATAATTTGTTTATTATTTGTATGTATATTTTATAATTTTACAGGATACAGGAAGAGAACGCGAGCTCATAGAGATTTATGCGTAGCTAGATAGATGCTTATTTTCAGGATTTTGTTGCTGAAAGTTTAGTTGTTAATTAAACTTTTATCAAAAAAAGGAGCAATTAAATTTACTCGTAAATGGCAATTTTTGTTTATTTTCGGTTTGATGTTTTGCAAATATTGTATTAAAATTTTATAATTACAAAAAGTGGTTAATTTAAATTATATGTATAGAAAGTTTAATTTAAACCTTTGGTGAATAGAAGCCACTTACGCGGAAACTAAATGGTTGTCGCTATGCATATTGATATTTATTTGTCATCTTTTTTGTTTATTGTTATCAAAAGCCTCAGATAGCTTCAGTTTTCTCAAACACATAGAAGTTCTTAAGAGTAGTTTTTTTCTTCAAAGTTGACCGTTTTTACTTAAGAGTTTGATAACTTTAAAATATAATACAAGACATAAATATTGTTGAAATAAATTTTGTATTTTAATTTGATAACATTGATTTTTTGAGTTTTATTTCTGGCATACATCAGATATGGCTTTAAGTTGTTTGTTATAAGAAATATACTAATGATTTAAAGTTTTTTAAGTTTAAATAAGCTAAATTATATAAGATTTAATAGTGTTAAGGTAAACAAAATAAGCGTAAGAAAAGCAATGAGTTACAAAATTCAATTAATGAGTACAATTTTGCAATACTTTTTCGAATATGCTTTTACTGCGCAACAAAAGAAATAAAGACATGGAAAATTTATCTCAAAACTCTGTCTCCAACCAACTTCTCTTTTTATGTTGAACTCTCAAACCAATTTAAGTCTCTTTCTAATTTTGTATATGCTAGCTATGTTACTCATATGGGCACCTCTTTAAAAGAGAATCCTAAAAAAAATTTGAAACTTGTAAACTTAAAGTAAAAATCAGATGGCTTTCCTGTTAACTTCACTAACAAGAACATTTCGTTAGATAAAACTGTTGATATCTGTAACGCTTTCGCAACAAATTCCGTAAGTCATTTGTTACTAGCCCTCAAGAAGTTGATGAAGTATATTTTCATAATCTTCACTCCTTTTCGCAAACTATACGTAGTCACATACCTGTGCTACAGAGTACGATCCTTGATATTTTATCTGCATTAAATGATGACTGCTCAGCTCAGCCGGTCCCAATGGTATTCCCCCGATAGTACTAAAAAAGTGTAGTAATGCTTTAGTTGAACCCTTTACGTTCTTATTCAAAACTTTCTCCGTAAAAAGGCAAATTTTTCAGAAAATGGAAGAAGTCATTTCTAACACCATTTTCAATTTTCAATAAAGTCGGATATAAGCAACTACAGGCCCATTGCAAAGCTTTCTTGTATTCCTAAAGTGTTTGAAAAAGTTGTTTTTGAAAGTAAAGTATTTTTTAGTAAGAATCTCATTTGCGAACAGCAACATGGTTTTGTGAAAAAAGATCAACCGTTACAAATCTCCTCACATTCTCAAACATATGTTTAAACGCTTTAGAACAAGGTTATGAAGTTGAATGTGTATACACTGACTTTCTAAAGCTTTTGGCTTAGCCACGGAATTATTTTATTTAAACTTAAAGCTCTTGATTTTCCACCATTTTTCTTAGCTTGGATTATAAATTGGATATAAATTGTCATTCTGAACCTTTTGTTGCTCAATCTGGTGTTTCCCACGGAAGCCATCTTGGTTCTTTTCTGTTCATTCTGTCTGATAACGATGTATCTTCATGTCTACGCTCAAGTGAAGATCTTATTTTTGCTGACGAAATAAATTTTTTTTTAAATATTAAAGTCCCCCATGATCGTATTCTTTCCCAAGCCAACATTGATATTTTCACATTTTGGTGTGGGAAAAATAGCCTTTCACTCAACCTTTTAAAATGCAAGACGATAACTTTTACTTTGCCTCGCTATGAACATACCGTATTCAGCTTCTTCAATTGCAATCTCTCCATCAAAGGGGTGTTAATAATGATTTTATATTTCTTTATCAACTCATTAATTACCAAGGCGGAACTTATCACCTACGTTCATTTGATTTTATACATAATGACTTCCAAATAACTAACTTGTTTCACGCTTGCTATAAGCTTACTACTTTCTGAAAATTCTGAAGTTTAAAAAAATAAATCAGGCCGTACGGCGTCAATGGTGGGTTTATATTAGTTTCCAATGCATCTCTGCTAAATAGCATTCGGTGCTAGTCCTCATGTTCATCAATTTTGAAAATTGAGAGGGTTATCCATGAATGCATTTGACAAATCCCTAAACTTGAGAGATATCCTAAAAAAATAAGTCACCATTATTATATTCAATTCCAAAAAGGAAAAACTAAACTGGTAGCAACACCCAACAGAAGATTTTTCTAAGGTAGGTGAAGGTGACACATTTCAACTACTTATAGACGTTATTATATCAACTGATGGTGGAACTAACTTTGATGTTGTCATTAAGATAAATAAAGATTGCATTGATATCGGAAAGATTTATCTTCTGTGGCACTTCAGAATAAAAAATAAAAAATTGAAACTACATTTTAGGAGTTAAAATTAAGGATAAAACAATCAATTTTCAGCCTTCAGTTGGGAATCATAAGCTGTCAAATCAAAATCTTTTAAAGATGGAAAAACAGTGAACTTGTAAAATAAGAACAACTACATTTCAACAGATGGAGATTACAATATTTTAACCGAACATAGAATTAAGCGATACATTTTTAACCAACTACGTTTATCGCTAAATTTCATGGCACCGATATTTAACACTAGTCTGATTGAAATTAAATTTCATTCATCACATAAAAAAAAGCATCTTCTACGAAAAATATTCGAATATGGAAAAACAAATAAAAGACAATCAATCTTCATGACGTAGGAGATGACTTCGATTTGCTGACTTACTTACGTGAATGTTTGTCAATAAAAATCGAAAAATTTTGCTCGAAAGTGTTTTTACTTTTTGAGAATGTGTTTACTTCAAACAGTGATTAAAAAAGCCACCAAAGAACACAACATAGAAAGTTTATTAGATACAAATATTGAAAACATAGAACAGCAACCAGAAGTTGATGAAACCACATATAAATGGTGTTGATAATATTGTTATTAATAGCTTATTTCTATAATTAAAAACTTATCAAGCTTTTCGTATTCATCCATTTTTTTAAAACCTAACTGATGCTACATCTTACACCTTCGGAAGATCTACGGATTGAAAGATGTTCCGTTACTATGTAAAAATACAAACAAATTACATCCCTAATTTCCAAGGTCATGAAAACGCTGATTAATTATCAGCTCAAGAAATATCTCGAAGATCGAAAGCTTCTTAATGACCGAATTTCGTAGCAATAGGTCCACTGGTGATCTCATAGTTCATCTCACCGCATAGTGGAACAAATCTTTACATTGTTTTGGAGAAAGTAAGATTATTGCACTTGATATTTCAAAAGCATTTGATGAAGTTTGGCATCAGGCTCTCTTATCGAAAATGCGTGCTTTCGGTTTTTACGAATCCCTCCTTCATTGGATTAGTAAATACCTTTCGAATCGTTCAATACAAGTTGTATTGGATGAATTCAAGTCTGAAAATCACAAAATAATTGCTGGTGTGCCCCAGGGCTCTGTTTTATCTCCAACACTCTTTCTCATTTTTATTAATGATCTCCTGTCTGCAACTTCTAATCCAAAACATTGTTCCGCTGACGATATTACTCTTAGGTTTTCTTATTCGTTTTCATATTCACACCCCTCTTCTTCGGATGTGGAACTGCAACGACAAAATATGATTAGCTCATTAAATTCTGACCTATACAGCATTGCACAATGGGGAATAAGAAACCGAGTGGAATTTGATGCTTCGGAAACGCAATGCTGTCTTGTATCGTTAAAGCGAAATATATCCCCTTGCCATTATCCATGAATGGCACTCTCATTGAGGAAATCGAACATCTCGATATTCTCGGTAGGTGTATAACATCTTAGTATTTAGATTGATTGGTGATATTACCATCGTAGGATCATTTACGTCACTTGAACATCGTTGCAAAGTTTCCTGTCTCACCCTCTTTTATCGTTATTTTAACGGTTTATGCTCATCAATATACCCTCGAGCCCAACTTCAGTCGTACCGTCAAGTATAGAGATTCCTTCCTTAGCCGTACTACGCGGATGTGGAATTTCTTACCACACTCTGTCTTTCCCAGCCATTGCAATATTCAGGAATTCAAAACCAATGTGCACCGACACCTCCTTTCAACCCCTCCCTCCCTTTCCGAGTGCTCACACTGTGTCTGCATAATAAGGGTAGTAATATCCCCTTAAGTGTCTGCTTTTTATTAAAAAAAAAGTAAAAAGTCGGGCAATTTTCTTTTAAAAATTGGCCAACTTCTTACAGTCGTTGGAATTTGTCTAGACACCCATTTTTAGTATTCTTAAATAATTTCACGCTTGTCCACTTATTGGATATTGGATGATGTTCTTCCCAACAACATCATCAACTTCTTGATTGGCAGTAAGTTTTTGACCACGAATCAATAAAAAAAGTTTAAAGGATTTTGAAAAAATTTAAAGAAATACGAAATCACCATCTATCAAAATATCATAAAAAAGTCATCCAAATAGAAGTAAAAAAAGATTGGACACATGAACAAACTAACAAGACAGTTGTTATCGCTTCACTATAGTTTCACTTTTTCATATTTTTTCAAATGATTTGCAAAACCTAGTTTTCAAAACTTCTAACAAAAGTAATCGCTGTCAACTGTCGAGGAATTTGTCTACTAATTTTTTTATTTTCTAAAGTCTTCCAACCTGTTAGAAACGATGTTTAATTTTAAGACAGTAAAATGTCGGCAATTTTTAGTCGATTTTCTATCAAAGAATTGTTTAAAATTTGGATAAATCAAACAACCGTATAAACGGACAATTTTCACTTGATAACATCTTAATTGGTTAGTTTTGAAAATTTTTGACAGTTCGAATAATATTGGAAGATCTTTTACTCCTGTATCTAATAATTATCTCAATATTTGGAATAATTGATTATCTTAATAAACATAAGTTTTGTATTATATTTCTTAATATGCTTTTCATTTCTTTTATATTTGTTTTGAATATGAACAAAATACACTATTAGTCATAATTTAATATTATACATAAGTCTGTTTTCATTTTATGTTTCAAAAAAGAGGCTGGGATGCGACCCACACTGATAACTTCCCATCCCGTCTGTCGATTTGTCTTGCTTAAAAGTTTGTCTATATGTATTTTTACCAAATTTGAGCACTATTTTTTGTAGATTTTATTTTTTATGAAAAAACGGACTGTTGGATTTTTATATAAAAATTACTGAATATTGAAAACAATATTTTCTCTGAAATAAAATAAGTTTGAAGCCGATATTTTAAATTTTTGAAAAGCTATTTGAGCCGAAAGTAAATTTTTACCAAGTTTTAGTATTGTTTTTTTTTAGAGTTTTATTTTTTGTAAAAAAACTGTCAATTCGAATTTTTTAAAAATTTTACCAAATGTTGAAAACAATATTTCTTACAAGATAAAGGTTTTTATTTTTTGTAAAAAAAACTAATGATTCGATTTTTCTCAAAATTTATCCTAATGTTGAAAACAATATTTCTTATAAGAAAAAATTAGTTAGAACCTATTATCTAAAAGTTTTTAAGAGATATTTGAGTCGAAAATCATTTTTTACGAACTTTTGTTAATTTTTTTTTCGGTTTTTAATTTTTTGTACAAAAACTGTCAAATCGATTTTTTTCAAACTTTAACTGAATGTTGACAACACGATTTTTTGAAAGATAAAAGTAAATTAAAGCCAATATCTCAAAGTTTTGAAAAGATATTTGAGTTGAAAATCAAGTTTTACCAACTTTTATACATTTTTTTTTTAGGTTTTTATTTTTTGTAAAAAAAGTGTCAATTAGATTTTTCTCAAAATTTTATCAGATATTAAAAACATTATTCTCCGTTCCACAAAATTGTTTTAGAGATGAAATCATATTTCGGTCGTAAAATTTTGGAGGTGACAAATTTTTTTTTTCAGTTTTATTGATTTTTAAAAAAAACCGTTATATTGATTTTTTTCAAAAAATATACCTGTTTGGTATCATGTTACAATATATTATATAAAATTTAATTCAAGTCTCTAGCGTTTTTGGTTCGTAAGATATTTAGGGTTAACCAAAATTTTCACCTTTTTTTTCAAACTGTTATAGTAAAAAAAGCACTCACGCAATATTCTTGAGAGCCCTTTCTGCATCTTTCTGCCTTTTTATCTGTATAACAAAATTTATTTGAAGTCCATATCTCTTCTGGTTCTTGAGCTATGGACGACAAAAAAAACGTCGCGAACGTACGGACGTACGGACGTACGGACGTACAAACGTACGTACACACGCACGCACAGACATCTTTCTAAAAATCTTTTATTTCGACTCTAGGGACCTTGAAACGTCGAGAAATGTCAAAATTTTCAATTTGACAAATCGGACCCATTACAATAACTTCCTATGGGAAGTTAATAATTAAATTGACAAACCTCTGTTACTTATTTTTGTAGAAATGTCTTTTGCTGTACGATTTGTAAATTATTAAAACTTTTATGTTGAATGTGATGTAAATAGAAAAATTACTATTATAGTTCTTCAACCATCAAAAATTTTAATTTTTTCATTATGATATAAAACATAAAAATAAGCTAAAAAAGGGAAAGCAAAACTTCAAGTTATGTTCCTTTTAAAAATTGAAAATAAATATATATAAATAAATAGACACCTTTCATAATATCGCAACACACAAATCTTAAAAAATCTGCGAGTCCAATTTGAAATCGTTCCTATTAAAAGCCTGCGATACCTGTGGTAGGACTATCAAATACGAGAAAATCGTGATTTTTTAAAAGCTATACAAAAGTTTTTCAAAAAAAAAAATACACATCTGTGTATGAAATCTTTATTTAAATCGATAGTACGGTCCATATAATTTAATGTTTGAAATTTATTTCATGCAAACGTTGACCTTGACTGCGCCTAAAATGGTCCATTCGCTTAGTCCAATTTCGGCCAGTGTCCCACGAATAAATGCTTCAATGTTTCTTCCAATGCGTCAATTGAAGCGGGCTGATCTGTTTAGACATGAGCTTTAACATAGCCCAACAAAAAATAGTCTAAAGGCGTTAAATCTAGGTCCCACACGTGAAATAAAATGTTCACCGAACTCGCCTCTCAATAAGTCCATTGTTTCGCATGTTGTGTAGCATGTGGCACCATCTAGTTGAAACCACATGTCATGCAAGATAAGCTCTTTTAGGCAAACAAAAGTTGGATATCATCTCACGGTAGCGCGCACCATTCACAATTACGTTACGATTCGCATGATCTTTGAAGAAGTACGGCCTAATAACGCCACCAGCCCATAAACTGCACCCAACTGTCACTTCTTCTGGATGCATTGGTAGCTTCTGTAATGCTTCTGGCTGGTATTCACTCCAAAATCGACAATTCCACTTATTTACGTACCCATTGAGCCAAAAATGAAGGTCGACTGAACTGACCATAAAATGGAAGAAGCGCACGATGAACTTTCTTAACGGAGCACGCATTTTGACAATAAAATTCAATAATTTGCAAGCGTTGTTCGTTTGTAAAACGATTAATGGTTTAATTATAGACCAAATTGAAGATGTTTGACAGCGCAACAAAACACGAAACGTGCGTCAGCTGTTTACACCAGTGTTGCCAAAAAGATAATAGCTAAAAAATCATCCTTTATAATTCGCCATCTGGCAATGAAAATGGCTTTGTATTGGGCATATTTTGAGGAAACTAAACTAGAATAAGGCAAAGCAGTCCTCCGTATAGAATTCTTAGAATTGTAAGAGGATTTGAAAGATCAAAAATAACATGGAGGTCAACTGTTAATAACGTAGCTCAATCCCTTAATTTTCACACGTGGGAACAGCTAAAGCACGATACCGCGAATCGAGATAAATGGATGGAATCTGTTACAGCCCTTCAATTGAGGAAGAATTAAAGATCCGATTATACCTTAAGCAGCAAACAGACAAATTTAATGGGTATAGTGGTATTTCGTCAATAGTTTTGAGGATTTCCTCCCCGCTCCATATAGGACAATTAAGCTCACTGACTAATCCACTTAACCAGAAATGAGTCAATTCTTCAGACAAACTGTTGTAGGAAATTAGCAAACAGATTTATTTGTTTCAACAGTTCATAATGAATTGTCAATTTTTACTTAACAGAAAGTATCAAATTGTAAACATTTGATAACAACAAATCGCAAGTTACCATGCAGGTACACCCTATTCTCTCCTCTACTCCATTGTTTCTTGCAATGATTCCTTATTCAAGCTTAAATCCAATAAAATATTTTAATTCAATTAAAGCTCTAAAATATTCAGCACCTCTATGTCGACAGTTGAAATGTCATGATCTTAAATAAAATTAACCGCTTAACTATTCACTTCCGTCATCAGACATCGCCACTATTGTTTCCTTATTCTGTCCCGGATCTACATCCACATCCACATCATCATCATTATCATCATCACGAGAATCATCATCATCATCATTATCATCATTGACTAAATCATGCACTTATTGTGTGAAATTTGCACTTAATCCACCCTTGCGTTGTACTCGAGTTAGATACTATACTATAGATGTCCTTAAGAGGATGACAATGATAAGAGCATATAATACGTAGACTATACGTTACGTATGTATATTCTGTTGCAATTTTAGTTTTATTGTTCAAGTTCACGAATGCACGTTCAAAGTTGTTGTTATTGTCATTTGTTGTTACACGCACAGGTTGAAAGTTTGTGCAAACAGTAATTGATAGTGTTGCGATGAGTCTTATTCGGTTCAATAGAATTATTCAGCATGGCCTGCATACTCGAGTGCCCCAAGAGCATCCCTTTAGCATTTAAGTTTTCAACATAAAACCGTATGCATACATGTGAATATGTATCTAAGCTCTGATGTAGTCCCAAGCTCTTAACCAACAGCAACAGCAACAGAATCAAATTGTATATTTGTTATAGTTTGGTGCCAATGACGTTATAGAAAAGTGGCATTGTGAAAGTGGCTTCTACTTAATTAAACTGCCGGAACTCTAGGAAACTACCACGAGAATTCTAAAACAGTTTTACCAATAGTCTGGATTAATTAAATTGAAAGCCCTCATGAGATGCAGAGGATTTCGCATGTACCACAGTACCTACGAGTACCTACTATAAATGACTGGACTGTATGTATGTATGTCCTCTTTCTATACATACATATATTCCATGGTCAGGAAAAGTGTTTTTATGAAGAAGAAATGTATATTTCTAGGCTAGTAAGCAGAGTGAGCTTGAGCAGGGTTTTCCAAAGGTAATAGGTTAGAATTCTTTGAGTTCTTCGCCTACGTACGAATAGTACCCTAGAAATGGTATTGAATAAGGATGATGATGTTGTTGTTGAATGTAAACCTAATACTGTTGGTAAAGTTCTAATTGTTATTTGCTTACATCACTGCTGTGCTGTTTGTTGAAGGCCATGATTGCATGTGGTAAGTGAATTGCACACAAAATCAAATTAAAGAATCCTTACATTTTGCTGTTGTCATCATGGAAGCAATAATTTAATAGGTACTTCATAAAAACAAGAACGGTGTTGAATACAAATAGAGGAAGGCTTTAAAAACGCAAGCTGACATAATTTCAATTGTCCTATGTCCATGAGCATTAATCTTGTTGAAGTAAGACTACTAGAAGACAACTAAAAGACTATTTTAAGGATCTAAAAGGCTACTAGAAGATTGTTAGACAATTATTAGAACATCGCTAGATGACTACTAGGAGACCGTTAGAAAGCTACTAGATTACTATTAAAAGACTTAGAGAAGACTATTAGAAGACTTTTAGAAAACTATTAGAAGGCTATTAGAAGACTATAAAAAGACTATTAGAAGAATATAAGAAGACTAATAGAAATCTATTAGAAGACTATTAGTAGACTATAAGAAGACTATTAGAAGACTATTAAAAGACTACAAGAAGACTATTCGAAGACTAATAAAAGACTATTAGAAGACTATTCGAAGACTATTAGAAGACTATGAGAAGACTATTAGAACAAAATTAGAAGGCTATTAGACGACTACTAGAAATGTATTAGAAAAATTTTAGTAGACTATAAGAAGACTATTAGAAGACTTTTAGAAGAGTATTAAAAGAATATTAGAAGATTATAGTAAGACTATTAGAAGACTATGAGAGGACTATTAGAAGACTACTAAAATACTATTAGAAGAATGTGAGAAGACTATTAGAAGACTATAAGAAGACTATTAGCAGACTATTAGAAGACTATTCGAAGACTATAAGAAGACTATTAAAAGACTACAGAAGAATATAAGAAGACTATTAGAAGACTGCTAAAAGATTGTTAGAAGACCATTAGAAGACTACTAAAAGACTATTAAAAGATTATAAGAAGATTACTAAAATCAGTTTCTTTAATATTTGTAGGATGTTGGTTCATAATTGATGGTATCGTATAGTTAAATTGTACTAATAGTCT